>NC_071571.1:107515906-107816253 GCF_024509145.1 Vidua macroura
TTGTCCAAACTAAAATATATGTTCAGCATAAATGCTGAGGACCAAGCCAGTCCTCAGCACTTCAATAACTTGACTTCAATAATGCTTTATTAATATTTTTCCTGAGCCATTTTTTACAACATTAAAAAGCAGTTTCCTGCCAAGGAGCAGGATCAATAGTGACAGTGATGATGCAGTAATTGTGGACAAATAATGGCAGATCTCGGAAGCGGTTGTTTCCTTTTTCTTTCTCCTCATAAAAGTTTTGCGTTTCTTTTTGGTTGGTTGGTTTTAAAATCACTATAAACGATTGGGCTAAAAGCCCCAGTCTGCTGCTGTGGCCTCCACACTTGGTTAAGACAGTGTTTTTGCTTGCCTAACCACTTTAAAGTCCACTAGCTTTGCTTTTAAAAGCAGAATAAATCCTCCCAGCTAGAGCAGTGCCCTGATAAGTGACACTGGTTAAGTCAGAGCTTACCCTGGCACCTTAATTCCCTTATTTCCCTCCTCTAATACGTGCCCTCCTAAATACTTGCAATGTGTTCCCGCATTGTAACGCTATGCTCATTCCACGTCTTTCTTTTCTACCACCTTGCCAGCACTCACGCCTTTCCTGAAGCAGATTTTGCGGCTTCTCAGGTTTCTGTTTCCGTTTGTTAAGCTCACTGATACCTTTCAAACTTCGGCGTTCGGCAGTGCCGGCCGTTCCCGGTCTCCCTCAGCAGCGCTCCCTGTCCCCGCTCCCTCTCGCGGGCCGCTGCGCCTTTAAGGCGGGAGCGTGCCGCGTCACGCGCGGGGGGAGTGTAAACAGGAAGCGGCCGCCCGAGAGCGGGGGGTCGGCCATGGCCGCCGCCGCGGGCCGCGAGCCGCCGGGGCCGGCCGAGGACGAGGCGCCGGGAGCGGCAGCAGGAGCAGCGGGAAGAGAAGGAGGAGGAGGAGAAGAAGGCGGCGAGGGGCGAGCGAAGGGCGGCGCGGAGGCCGGCGGCTGCTACCTGGCGCTGTGCGCGCGGCCCGTGCACTTCGAGAAGGCGAACCCCGTGAACTGCGTGTTCTTCGACGAGGCCAACAAGCAGGTGGGGGCGGCGGGCCCTGCCGCGGGCCCGGGCTGCGGGTCCGGGCCTGTGGGCTCAGCCCGGCCCGCTGCTGCTCGCCGGCTTGCCTGTGGTTCCCTGCCCACCTTTGGTTTCCTGCAGTCCCTCGGCCGCCGGGCATGAGCCCGGCTGTTTCCCTTCAGGACCTGTCATCGTGCTAGAGGCGGTAGAATTTTAGTTTTTTTCCTTTACCGATATATTAGGTTGGATTTCACCTGCCTTACTCTCACTGCCGTAAGGTCTTTCTGGAATTCGTCGGAGTCAGCACTTCTCCTTTCTCTTCCAAGTGTCCCCACATGACTTGCAAACTTTGTCACTTTGCTCTTAGCTTAATTTCCCTGAATTTTTCACCCCCTTTCAATTCCTGAAATTCAATATATTCATTAAAAAAAAAAAAGAATAATTACAGCTTTCCTTGTGGCACAGACCCAAGTGGCCATTTCTTGGCTTTATTGCTTTTAAGCAGGTTCTCCTTAATATCCGTATGGGCTCCTGAGAGTTCAGCTCAGTACAGCTAAAAGATCCGCAGGCTGTCATGAGGCTTATACAGATGTGGATACATTCCACTGTCGAATTCCTGTAGCCATTCTTTGACCTCAGCATTCATGGAGTCAAAACCTTCAGGCTTTCTTCCCCATATAGCTGGCATGTGTTGCCCCATGTGTGGACATGATCTGTGGCATGTTTGGAGAGGGAGCAATATTTCTGGGGTGTGTTTCTTGCTGTTGCACTCTGTTCAGAATGATTGCAGAATCATTTAGGTTGGAAGAGGTCTCTGAGATCATCGAGTCCAACCTTTCACCGAACACCATCTTGTCAACTAGACCATGCACTGAGTGCCACATCCAGTCTTTCCTTAAACAGCTCCAGTTCAGGAGGTGGTACAGATTATTCCAGTGTCTAATCACCCTTTCAGGGAAGAAGTTCTTCCTAATGTCCAGCCTAACCCTTCCCCAGTACAGCTTAAGATGATGTCTTCCAGTTCTGTTGCTGGTTGCCAGGAAAGGAGGCCAGCCCCCACCTGGCTGCAGCCTTTTTCAGGGAATTGTAGGGAGTAATAAGGTCACCCCTGAACCTCCTTTTCCCCAGGCTAAACAAACCCAGCTCCCACAGCCGTTCCTTATAGGACCTGTGCTCCAGACCCTTCCCCAGCTCTGTTGCCCTTCTCTGAACATGCTGCGGCACCTCAGTATCCTTGCTGAATTGAGGGGCCTGGAATTGGACACAGCACTCGAGGTGTGGCCTCACCAGTGCAAAGTACAGAGGGACAATCACTGCCCTGGTCCTGCTGGCCACACTATTGATGATACAGGCAGGATGCCATTGGTTTTTTGGCCACTTGGGCATATACTGGCTCTTGTTCAGCTGCTATCATCCAGCATCTCCAGGTCCTTTTCCACTGGGCCACTTTCCAGATATTTCTTCTTATAAACCATTATCTTTGAGGGCCGCTTGAAATACCTTATCTGGACACACTGTATCATAGTGTGGATGCAATATAACTACATAGAAACTGGTTGTTGAGAGCTCACTTGAAAGATTCATATTTTCCAGTGTAAATTTATTTCTCTCTGTTTTCTTGTTACCTAAAATAGTTTGATTTCCAGCGTGTCTCTGAATCATTTCTAACCAGCATTTCAATGGCAGTTTCCCATGTGAGACTTGTCCATGCAACCTTCTCATCTTGCAGAGATTAAAAGAGTGTTGCCTTCATTTTCTATCTTCATAATACTAAAAATAGTTTAACTTAGTATTTATCATTCTAGTAAGGCTGTGGACTTGCTTGCAATTTAGAATCTTGATACCTGTATTTCCTGCCTGAGCACAGGAGACTGGCAGCATGGCTGATATTACAGGACAATGTCCCTGTCACCCTGAGCCCTGATCTGTGTGCTTAGTGCTGCTGCACATACAACAAGTACCAATAAGGCATTTGCATGACTTTTTTCAAGCTAGGTAAAGTTTGTAACAGCATGACTCTTTATGACTCTTTTTTTTGTTGTTGTTTTTTTTTTTTTTTTTGTTTTTTTTTTTTTTTGTTTTTTGTTTTTTTTTTTGTTTTTTGTTTTCCCAGCTCAATACATGTCATATCTCTAGTAGGTTTTGTACATGTATATGTGAAACTGGACTAAAGAATTTTCAGTTGCTAGGGCATGTTGGCTGAAACTCCTCAGGGGAAATCTATTGAAAATCTCTATGAAAATCTATTGCTATTAAACTATTCCTCTTTAATAACATGTTCTGACAGGATCAGGCTTCTGGGTCATTGAGTTACATCTCTTCCCAGTCCCCAAGCCGAGTCCTTTTTGTTTTAAACAATGCTCTGATGTCTTAGATAATTTTACTAGTACATGACTTAGGAAAATATAAAAGAAACAAAACCAAGATAAAGGTTTATAAAGATTTTTACTGATTTAATTTTAAATTTAATTTAATAAGCCTCATGACAGCCTGTGGATCTTTTAGCTGTACTGAGCTGAGCTCTCAGGAGCCCATACGGATATTAAGGAGAACCTGCTTAAAAGCAATAAAGCCAAGAAATGGTCACTTGGGTCTGTGCCACAAGGAAAGCTGTAATTATTCTTTTTTTCTTAATGAATATATTGAATTTCAGGAATTGAAAGGGGGTGAAAAATTCAGGGAAATTAAGCTAAGAGCAAAGTGACAAAGTTTGCAAGTCATGTGGGGACACTTGGAAGAGAAAGGAGAAGTGCTGACTCCGACGAATTCCAGAAAGACCTTACGGCAGTGAGAGTAAGGCAGGTGAAATCCAACCTAATAAATTTCTTATTTACTTGCCCAGTAGTTCAGAATATGCCTGCAAGACTGTTGCAGTACCATGCAATCTGACAACTCAAAGTAAACTCCCAATTCCAGATTGTCTCAGTGTGAACTGTCAGATCTGCAGAAGAACAAAAATTGTGTCTAGTAAAAAAAATAGAAGGTGTGGCTTATAGAAGAGGAAGCAGGTGAAGGTTATGACTTTGAAAGAGTTAAATATATGTTCAAAACGTTTTTGTAGGTTTTTGCTGTTCGATCTGGTGGAGCTACAGGAGTTGTTGTTAAAGGTTTGGAGGATAGAAATCCTATTTCCTTCAGGTAAGGCACATTTATCTTGGGATAGAATGATGGAATCTTCAAATTATATAGTGGTTAGTCCTGATCCACTGTAATCCAGGCATTAAACTTAAAAGTAGTTGTGATCATATTTTGATTTGTTCTTAGATATAATCTTGCAATTAAGAGGTTATGCTTTTCCCTCCATATGGTCTTCTGGGGGGAAAAAGTAATTAGGCTGTGACTTCCTTTTTTAAACAACAGTCTTTTATTAAGATATGCTATACATATGAGAGAGTGATTCCTATCCAAGGACTTATCCAAGGATACAGTTTAGCAAGTGATGTCTGTGATTCAAGCACAATCATGTGTGCTTGAATCATGTGTGCATTTTGAACACACATGTCCAAACCTAGATACAGGTTTCTCATCTTCTGTTCCTTGTTTCATTTGAATTGGCTTCTTTGTCTTCCATTTCCTGTGGAAACATTTTTGCAGAATTTGACGACAGTAAACTATTTTACGTATGTCTCTGTTAAGAGTGATGGCTCTTTGTACTCTGCTGTGCATATGTAAGGAAGTATTCCTTTATTCCATATCAATCCAAATACAGATGAAGCAGTTTGTAATCAAGATGTGTTTACTGTGATCTCTTGGGTATTGCATAGGGCCTGTCCTGAAAGTTGCTGGGTTTATTTTACTTTTTTATTTGATTACACTTATCAATTCTGAAGGAGCTGAAAATATTTAATAAACTTCATGATATTCCACTATTTTTATATTTGACTCTCTCTTTGGCCTGACTTAATAGCATATGCTGGAGGAACTATATATACCTTATTCATGCCAATTGTGCTGATGCTTGTTTGATAAGAATACTTTTTAAATTTATTTTAATGGTGTGAAAACAGCCTCACTCTCCTTTTAACGTCAGTAGTTCTTCCAGAGGCTGTGTCCTAGTGGGAAAGCAAGGAGGTTTGTGTCAACTAGCAGTAGTTCTGGAAGTAACAGAGCAGATTACAGGATGCTGGTGTCACAGAACTGAGGATGCAGGTTTGGAGAGTCCCACAAGTCTTCCAATTTCTACATCACAGGCCAACAGAGCTGAGCATTTGCAGTGATTTCAGGTGCTAATTTGTGTGAGCTTAGCCATGGTTCTGCAATTGATGTGTTCAGGACCTCTGAAGAGTGAGCTGCAATGTTCTGTCAGTCTGGGTTTTGAATATATTAGTCAGGCAAGAGTAATAATCTGTATTCAAAAGCATTTGCATTACACTTTTTTTCCTCCATCATTGCCTTATTTAGGGTATATTCTTTAAGATTTCCATAACTTTTAGATTGTATTTCCATAACTTCTGTTTCTTTCTGTATAGGATGGAGGACAAAGGAGAAGTGAAGTGCATCAAATTTTCCTTGGGGAACAAGATCCTGGCTGTGCAGAGAACTTTGAAAAGTGTGGTAAGAAATGTACACCCTGCAGCTAGGGAATTGGAGCAGGAAATCCTCTACTTCCAGACTAAAATTCTTTGAGAGAAATGTTCAAGAAGTTTGTTGGCTAGCAACAGCTGTAGTGAAAATTCCTCCATCATCCTGAGAGGTTGGTCAGGCAACATTGTTGTCTTGATAGTGTCATCATTTAAACAAAAAGTGTAAGGGGGAGCCAACTCTGTCAAGGGTGAGGTGGAACAGAAGTTTTTCTTCACTATATATGTATATATATATATTCCATCTAAGACACTTGGATAAACTAATATCTATTCTTTGCTATGTATGTATGTATGTATGCTATCTATATCTATTCTTTGCTATCTATTCTTTGCTATCTCTGTGCTTCATAATTGCTAATCCACTTAATGGGTGTTTTTGCAGGATTTTTTGAATTTTATTCCAGATAGCCCTCAGCTAGAATATACACAGGAATGTAAGGTGAGTTAAATGTCCCAAGCTTATATGCTTAAGTGAAACTCTGATGTTAGTTAGGCTGGTGACTACAAGAGAGCTAACTGAGGTACCTTTAAAAACACTTAACATCAAGGAAAGGAGAGATGTAAGCACTACTGTCCATTGAAATTGAGTGAGCAAACAGGATTAACAATACCAAAAAAAACTTCTATGTCTTGTGAATGTGATTGTTTCCTAGAGGGATCAGAAATGCTGTGGGGGCAACAAATGTTAAGGTTTGGTAAGGAGAAGAGACAAAGTGCTGATGATACAGAAACAGTGGACAGTGATTATATTAGTGCTAGATATGTTAATGTGAATGTTCTTTCCCAATGTCACTAATTAGTAATATTACTAGCTATTACTAGTTTTCATATTATGTTTGCTAATTTTTAATAATCCTTCTATTTTTTGATGATTATTTACCAGAAACAAGTATCATTGTAATTGCTTGATATTTTCCAACTTTTAACTAAAACAAATTACATTTTTGGGTAATAGAATGCTAAAGTAAATTTTTATACATCTGATTTACACAGATCCTTTTATCCCTCTAGTCTTTAAAGCTGAAACACTGTCTGCTTCATTATTTAGGATTATGAGTTTAAAGTAAACCATTCTAGCAAAACCTTTATGGTAATAAAACTTCCGTGTGTAATAGGAGTAGATTCTGAGTGAAGTCATGGCAAATTTTTCCATTTAGTTTTTAGTTTCTCTCAACATCTCTTCCTGCTTTTCATGTCAGAAACTCGTTGAATTGGCAGTAGAATTTGAAGCAGAGGAACTTAGTTTTATCTAGGGTGAAAATAAAATTTGATTGTATAATAAACTTGTAAATCTTACATGTTGCCAAAAATCCAGGCCATACAGTAATTGTGTTCATATGTAATTTGGGAATGCTTTATAAAAGCAACTGATGCATGCTGGGTGTCTGGTTGGCCAAAAGCATTAACTCCAGAGACTGGATACCTAAATTGCCTTTGGTCTCGTGTTCTTCATTTAGTAATATTAGCTTACCTGAATAGTTAATTTTTCCAAGTAAAAGAGTGTTTGTTTGCTTGTTTGTTAAAAGACAAAGAATGCCAATATTCTAGGATTCTGCTGGACGAGTTCTACAGAAATTGTCTTCATCACAGATCAAGGAATTGAATTCTACCAGGTAATGCAAATAACTCCCATGGGACTTGCTTAGAGATGTGAAAATGTAAATTTGTAACAGCATATTTGAATTCTTTTCTTGTCTCTGTAACTCAGAAAGTGTACTGCTAAAAAACCAATTTCTACCATTTGGTAGACTACAATTGGTTGGACTACAATTTTTTAATTTTTAAGAAGAATACATTTTTAGAGCAGGGCAAATTTATCATTTACAGGTTTTAAGACCTTGTATAAAGGAGTACTCAACTAAGCCTTGGGAACTCTAGATTATGAGATGCTCTTGGCTTGTATGGAAATGAGTATCTAAATCTAATGTGAAATACAGCTTCACACAAAACAAATCAGCATTGGGAAGATGTGTAAATGCTTAAAAGGTGGCAAAGAACTAATAATTGACTAGCTAGTACCCTTCTGCAACTTGCAGCTTTCTCCTGTGTTGACCTCATTGAGTTCCTTTATGTAACATGTAATTTCCTTTGCATGTGTTTTTAAAGATGTCTGATGAATAAATAATCCTTTCTAACATTCATCATGAGGGATATTTAAACACTTCTTAAAAAAAAGTTGTGCACTTCCCAGTAGTTTCAGTCCTGGAACTGAGACACAATGTTTCTCATAATTACTGTTACTAATAACTAGTACTAAAGAAAATAACTTAGAATGCAGCATTATTTCATGCTGATTGAGGGGAAAATATAAATTTAGCGCCTGAAAAGATTATGAATGTCAACCCTGCAGCTAAAAGGACTAAATCAAATAAGTGTCATTTTAAAGAGAGGATATTTAAGCCCTTGAAGAGAATTGATTTATATACTTAGTTGTCAAAATATAAAAGATTGAGGAAGCTGGGGAGTGAAGGCAGCAAGAATTATTGTAAGAAGAACTTTTTAATAAAACTTCACTAGTTGTATCAAGCTAGGTATTTTCTCCACTGTGCACAGAACTTATACCCAGATCTGGATGAGTGGGAAAACACATCACCTTTAAGATCATTAGTATTTGATGTGTATTCTTTCCTTAGCTACAGTAAAGTGGGGCCTCAGCTGTAGTTGTGAGGTTTCTGATTTTTAATTCTAGCATGGTAAACGTCTTTACACTTAATTCTTTCGTGCTTAACATTCCTTGCCTGTGCATTACCACTTATGCTGTTGGAATCCTGGTGGTAATATAAGGCTAATATTCCATGTTTCCAGGTATTGCCAGAGAAACGAAGTTTAAAGCTTCTGAAGAATCAGAGTATTAATGTCAATTGGTACATGTATTGTCCAGAGAGCTCTGTCATCCTTCTTTCAACCACTGTCCTTGGCAATGTCCTGCAGCCATTCTATTTCAAGGTAAAGGGTAAACTTGTCATTTTAATTTTTTCCTAAACTGCTTCTTCATCCAAATATTCTATTGCTTGAATTTCTTCCAAAAGGCGGATGTGTTCACATCATTGTATGACAATAAGTAAATCTATAAGGCAGCTCCTAGGTGATGGCTTAAAATTAGGTAATTCAGTCTTTCTTACATGCTCTTTGGAAAGATGTGTGTCCAGACAAGGCTGGGCAGTTGACCTTGAGAAAGGAAAGAAAAGATTGGTGGTGACTAAATATTTTACAACTTTAATTTCTTTAAATAATTTTTTTCACTTAAATAGGTATTTATGATTTACTTTTAATATGAACATTTGCTCTCTGTAGTATGATAAAGAAAAAATAAAGGCCTTTCTCTTGTGATTATAATTATAACCTCCCAGATATGACTAGATGAAAAAGAGATAAAGGAAAAAGGTAGCATTTAAGGAACAACTGTTGTCCCAAGCCAGAGAGGGCTTTGTCTACAGTAGTTATTTCTTTTGGTGTTCTTCGCTGTGGGCAACACTTATTGTTACTGGGAAAATATTTTTGTTTTTATCTTGGAAAAAGTGCACTGTGAAAACCAGAATCTGTTTTCAGTTAATGATGCAGTCAGGTGATTTTAAAAATTAGGAAAATAACTACAGTATTTGTCTTGCTCCTGCCAATGGATTAGGAAGATTGCTGTGGCAATTTAAGTGAAGAGATTAAAAAGCATCTTATCCACATGAGTTTCCTGGTTTGTGTTAATCTTATGTAGGGTCTGCGCTGCATCCTGACATGATGTTCCCTTAGGTGGCTGGGAGGAACCTACTAGCCTTTCAGTTTTCTTTTTAACAACTTAGGTTATGGTTCCCCCTCCTTCACATTTTGTGTCAAGTTGTAGGTTGAAGCTAAATAATTTTTGTCTTGTGTTCAGAAGGTCATATTTAAAGATCTCCTGAGAAAGGTCCTGTACGAAAGTAATACTTGAAAATAGAGGTCTAGCTAAGGAAATAGTTCTGTAGTATTCATACTTCACACTCAAGAATGAATCAGTAAGAATAGGAAGTTAATTTCAGTAGGAGCTTTGGAAACTGAAAACTTGCTTAAATATAAATTCCATAGAGGAGAGCGGAAACTTTGGGCAAGAGAAGGGACATGCTCTAAGTAGAAGGCAGGAACTAAAGGAGACTGTGACTAGTAGGAGGTAGTGATATTTTCTCCTTCCCAGGAAGCAATTATTTAAGGGTTGGAGCATATACTTTTCTGGAAGAGGGAAAGTAAGTTAAGAGAACTGCTGTTTGAGATCTCCAGACCATTTGTACTTGGGATTTGCATACAAATGTGTCTTGACTGAATTGAAATAGAAATATTTTTGTAGCTGAAGTCATAAAATCAAGACGATAAAGCTACTGAAGTTAGAGAAGTGTGTGTTAAGAATCGCTTGCGGTTTTTTTTAGCAAAGAAAGCACAAAACTCTTTCTTTTGGGCTATGACAGCCCTTCGCCTCGTGGGGGCGCTGGTGATACAGCTTTTGGGCAAAGGCGGCTCGTCCCTTTCTGGTTCAGTTTGTGACAGTTCTTCTTTTGCCGTTTTACAGAGCGGGACCATGTCAAAACTATCAAAATTTGAAATTGAGTTACCTGCAGCACCCAAGTCATCCAAGCTCAGCCTTTCTGAAAGAGATATTGCTATGGCTACAATGTATGTATCTTACACATCAGGTCTTTCTTGGGAAGGTTTGGGAATGCTGGGAGAAGATAAGGATGTTACAATGGTTGCACTTGTTTCTTGTTTTAGCAGTGCTGTTGCTTTAAATCACTTCACTTACTGCCTTGAACAAAGCATTTAAACAACCCTCTTGGAGCAAGGTGGGAGGGGAAGCAAATGGAGAAGTCTTACATGAGATTGTTCTGGATTACCACTGAAGTTTGGAGAATGTTTCACTTTTTAGTTGATGTTTTGGTAGGGGAATTGTTCACGGATGTCAAACTTGATAGATCACAATGCATGGCCTATACTCATGCAAGTACTGTTTAATCTTTCACTTTTAATTAAATGATTACCTGACTTAGAATCAAACATTTTATCCTAGAAGAAGGGATGAGATTACCTAAGAGACTGGTAGAGCTCTTAATTGAAAATAATGCTTTAATCCTGTTGTGTTGTTAGATACGGGCAGCTTTACGTTCTCTATTTGAGGCATCACTCAAGGACTTCCAACAGTACAGGAGCAGAAGTAGTGCTCTATCACTTACCCAGGTAAGGGCAGAATGAAGAACATTGGTGGCAGTTCACATCTGTGTCAGTGTTGTGGTTTAACCCCAACTGGCAACTAAGTACCACCAGCTGCTCCCCCAAACCCCTGGTGGGAGTGGCAGGAAAATCAGAAAACAGTAAAACTCATAGGTTGAGATAATAACAGTTTAATAAGTGAAATAAAGTAAAAGCTTATAGTAGTAGTAATGAAAAGCGCATGGAGGAGGGAATAAAACTTATGAAAAGCAAGTGACACAGTAACAATTACGTACCACCCAGCCTGTCCCAAGCACTGATCTGTGCCTCCTGGCCAACTTCCCCCACTTTATATACCAAGCATGATGTCCTAGGGTATGGAATATCCCTTTGGCCAGTTCAGGTCTGCTGTCCTGGCCCTGCTCCCTCCCAGCTTCTTGCACACCTGCTTGCTGGCAGAGCATGGGAAACCAAGAAGTCCTTGACTTAGAGTAAGCACTGTTAAGCAACAACTAAAACACCAGTGTCTTATCAGTGTTATTCTCATACTAAATCCAAAATACAGAACTGTACCAGTTCCTAGGAAGAAAATAAACTGAGTCCCAGCAAAACCAGGACAAAAAGACATCTTATATAGGCTTGTTGACCAGTTCTTATTTCTCTTTGTTTCCATAGAGAGGGCTCCTGTAAGAAGACACATATTTTAAAGCTGAACAGAACTGGGAAGTTTGCACTGAATGTAGTGGATAACTTGGTGGTAGTGCATCATCAGGATACTGAGGTCTGATTTATTTATATTGTGTTGTGCCATAACTTTGAGAAGTTAGGGGCAGGTTTTAATAACCTAATAATAACCTAATAATTTAATTTAGAAATTATTTGGGCTTTCTTTGGGCTTAGCTTGGCCAAAAGCCAGAATATTTGCAGGAACAAAACCATAACACTGTAAGAGATACAAATTTATCCTTTTATCCTGATGGGCTAATCAGGGCTGCTGGTAATGCCTGCTTTTTTCTTACACTGTTTTTGCTTCTTGTCAGTTTCTTATGATGCTTTGCTGCTACATTGTGTAGGCTTTTAAGGCATTATACAAAGAAGTAGAGTTAAATTGGATACTAAATTATCAATCCTGGGAAACTTATATCACAAACATTTGAATTATACTATTTCTGTGACACAAACTTACACTCATATAGTCTGAAGGACTGGCTCTCTAAAAACTTGTATGAATACAAACCTTCATGTGTATCTGGTAGCGCAGGTAAAACTTCTTGTCTGTAGTCACAGCAGCAAGGCTTGGTCAGTGGTTAAGCTGAAGTGGTACTTTGCTCTTAACTTGGGAAAAGGCTTGGACTTCTTGTATTATCTTCTCTTGGTGGGGGCACATTACCTTCTTAGGAGGATTAGTTCATGTTTCAGTTATATTTCATGTTAATTCTACACATTAGCATTTAACCCAGAGCACTTCCTCCCCAGCATTTTGGTCAAGCTGTAAACATGACTACAGAAACCCAGAAAACATTACTCACTTTGCCTTTGGGAGACACCAGTAATTGAAGTTTCACTGGCACTGAAAGCAAAGCTGCTTTCCCTGGTGGTCCATACTGGGTTAGAAGTGTTAGTGACTTGAGTTGAACAAGACTGAATGGTAGAAGTGTGAGGATATCAGGGGAAGATAGATAATTTTCCTCCGAGTTTCTAGCATCCTTAACTATGCAGTGTCAAAGTCATGTGTTGTGCAAGACAGACTGAGAGAGACTTCTTTCTAGGATATGTAGTGACAGTTCTAAGGGCAGTGGTTTTAGACCAAAGGGAGATAGATTTAGATGGGATGCAAGGGATGGAGCTTTTTACAGTGAGGGTGGTCAGACCCTGGAACAGGATTCCCCGTTGCTGAAAGGGTTCAATACCAGGTTGGATGGGGCCTTGAGCAGCCTGACCAGTGAAAAATGTCATCAATCCCAGTACATCCCTTGCAATCCCAACCATTCTATGATCCTAACAGAGAATACTAGACGGAAATGTGAAAAGCAGACTGAATGCATGCAGATGGGTGGTGATTCACATTTGTCAATACTAACTTCCTCTTTTTAATTGCAGACTTCAGTTATATTTGACATCAAGCTAAAAGGAGAATTTGATGGATCCACAACTATCCATCAGTTTGTACTTCCACCTCGATCAATACAACCCTATCAAATACCTGTAGCAGGTAGAACCACTATATAATGAATAACCTAACACTTAGCAAGAGTACTTAAATATAACAGCTCACATACAGGAGTGCTTCAGGTTACTAACACTTCAGTTATCCATATTTGAGAGAGTGAGGAAGGAAGAAGGTAAGAAGCAATTGAGCAGAAGTTGGTGTTCCAAATGTGTGCCAACTGCAGAAGAGTTGCTGTTTAAGGGGCACATTTCCTATAGTACTTTGCTTTTACACTTGAAAAATGTTGGGTTCAGGGAGTTTTTTGCCATGGCTCTCAAAGCTTGTGGGTGCTCAAAAGCACTTCATGCTTTTCTGGCTTATATGAAGTTAGAGGCTGAAAGACAATACAAGATCAGAATCAAGTTTGGGATCAGTTTGGAAGTAATGCTACAATCAGTGTTAGGACTCCAATGCTTAGATTCTTCTTGAATTAACTTTCTGTTCTCCAGTACTAGAAGTGTGACAGGTAGTTATCCTCAAGCTGGAAGTATAGAAATAGCCTGAGCATAGTTTCACTAGCAGGTGATAAAGCAGTGAGGTTCTCTTTGTAGAAGAGAAAGATGCTTCTATACAAAAAGATTGCACATTAAAAGCTCCAACATCTGATAGCAAGTATGATAAATCTGCAGATGGAGATTTGTATTAAACAAAGGTTAGGAATAGAATGTACAAACCACTCTTCCTTTTAAAGAGTATACATTTAAATACAGCAAATGGAATCTGTGTATTTAGAATTTCAGTACTAGAGCTGAATATTTTGGCATGCATTATTTCACTTGGCTGAAAAACAAAACAGTCATGTTTTGAAGGATTTGTTTGCCTTCTCAGTGTCAGATTTTCTTTGTAGATCTGGCTACACAAATGGATCTTTCTTTTTGACTACATGCTAGAGTGTTACACTGCATACTTACCTTTTCGGCATAAAATACTTGGTATAGGAGAGCTGCCAGAGTTACTACTGTTCTTCGCCTGATGTTCTTTTTTCTGCAGGCCCAGCTTCTGTGACAAGTCAGGCTCCTGTTCCATGTAAACTCTGTATCCTTTAAATCCTCTCAAAAAGTAAGGACCTCATTCTATGTATCAAGCAGGGAAGAATGTAGCATTTGTTACCTTGGCTCCTTAACAGAGCAGTTTTAGCTGATTATGCACATGTGCTTCAAGACAAAATAATATGTGTCATAATAGCCTCATAATGCTTTCACAAAGTTGTAAATGCTGAAGTCTAGTATAATACCACATTTCCTAGTTATTTGATACATGTGTATGAAAATATTGAATAGGTACACCATAAAATTGAAGATATCATTCCAAGAACATGGTTCAAAACCTCAGAAGTGACAGTAAATGAAAGTATGTTAATGGGATCTGCTTCTCTATAGTAATGTAAATTCAGGAGAAACAGTTTAGTATCAATGTTAATATAGGTGTTAAAACCTTAACATTTAGATTCTTCTTCTTGGATTGTATTTCAACCTGATATTATCATCAGTGCAAGTGAAGGTAAGTGGTGAGCTCTTGGACTCTACAATACTTGGTACCAGGATGGCTAGTTTACACTTTCAGTGCACAAAGCAGCTTAAAACTGAAGTGACTTACTAGGTACATCTGCTGAGTTGATTGCTTTTGGTACTGTTAACTGAGGATTATCTATCTCAACTACAACTTTTCAAGGGTAATGCTGCTCTAAAATATGGGCTTAGAAAGGCAAATAAACAATCTCAATGTGTTTTCATTTAAGGGTGGAAAAGTTGTATGTCTAGGCTATACTGTACAAGACAATTCACTTTGTTTACTTTTTCAAATCAAGGTTACCTCTGGAGTCTTCAAGTGAAACTTGAACCTGTAGTTAACCTCTTGCTAGATAAAGGAAAACTAATGGATTTCCTTCTCCAAAGAAAAGAATGCAAAATGGTTATCCTGTCTGTATGCTCTCAAAGTAAGTTCAAGTGTGTTTTCTGTATCTTGAAAGTACAATACTGTTTATTCATAAATACTCACCCAAGTTAGCTTAGCTGTTCTTAGATTTGAGATCACCTCTGAAGCTGCCTTGGTCTTTGGGATGTCATTTGCCTCAACTCCCCTCAGTCACTATTCTGAAGGAATTTAACAGCACGAAAAATTAAACTTTCCCCCCACTTCAATTTAAATACACCTGACATGACTGAAAGTATTTCTTCAAAGTTAAAAATTAGATAGAGACTATAGATCACCTTTTGAAAAAGGCAACATTCAGGTGCCTGGTTATTTCTTCTCATAGTTCTTTCTTTTTATCTTTTCAGTGCTTAGTGAGCCAGAAAGAGGATCACTGTCTGTGATTGCAACTGTTTTTGACAAACTGAATTATGAATATAAGAAGTACTTGGAAGCTGAGCAAAGCTATACAATGGTAAACCATGTTAGCTGTAGCAGCTTACAGAGACAGGAAAATGCTGTTTGCTTTTCAGGTGCATCAAGGTGAAGGCATGCTCCTTTCTACTTAGGAAATTCGGGCTTACCCCAAAAGGTCCTGACTGCCTCAGGCTCACAAGTGAAAGTCTACTGTGGAAAATGCACTGAGACTCCCACTTGACACTTGTGTGGCAGGTGCTGCATAGCTCATTTCCAGAGTGATGAGTTAAAATACCCCAGTGCTTGAAAGCAGAGAGAAGGTAGAAGCTGAAAAAGCAACTCGGAATCAATAACTACTACTTTGGTTTCCAAAGGACTGATTTCACTGCACATGTATCATGGCATAATAGGCAGTCCTGATACATCTCGGTTACTTCTGTTAAAGTACCAAATTCAAGCACCAACTCAGAGTACAGTCACATACTCAAAACTATTCTAAGCCTGAGGGCTGGTGTCAGTGTAGTTAGATTCAGCTCCTGGCTTTGAGGTATATAAGAGCAGATGTATTTATGTAACTTTAAAAAGCAGTTTTAAATCTAATATTAAATCCCCACTGAAGAAGATGCATCTAATATAACATGAACACAGATATTAATTTCCTTGTTAACACAACAATTTTATAGTTGTGTTTGAAACAGAAAACAGTCTGTACAACTGAGACTGACTCAGAACTGTACTACACTAGAGTTTTCTTTTTAAAAGACCTTTTTTTCCTCCTAGGTGGTAGAAACAGGCCTGAGTAGAAGTAATCCACTCCTGAAACGTCCTGTCCGCACTCAAGCAGTTATTGACCAGTCTGATATGTACACACATGTTTTATCTGTTTTTACAGAGAAGAAGGTAAGTTAATTTTAAGGGCTAATGAAATAAATTTAAGGGCTAATTTGGCAGCAGTCTCAGATCAGCCAACCTAAGTTGATGGCTTGAAATTGGCTGCAGGAATCTTTGTCAGGATTAGGGTATTTTGATGCCTATTCTTATGGGGATATTAACAGAGAAGCTATGCAAGTTCCACTTAACGCTTGCTTCTTTGTCCAGGAAGCACCTCACAAGTTCACTATAGCTGTCTTGATGGAATACATTCGCTCTCTCAACCAGTTCCAGATTGCAGTTCAGGTAAATCATTTATGTGCTAAGTACATTGCCCTACTCCATGAAGTTTTAGTCCAGTCTTGGTCACATGTGTAAGTTCTATACAATATTGACTTGTAGATTGTAAAAACACATATAAAGACATGCCTTTAATTGTCTTCTTCCTACATTCACAGCACTACTTGTATGAGCTGGTCATCAAAACCCTTGTTCAACACAACTTGTTCTACATGCTCCATCAGTTTCTGCAGTACCATGTGCTCAGTGACTCAAAGCCCTTGGTATGTAAGACAAGTAGCTCCAATAAGCTAGTGAGGGAAGTGGGAAGTCTAGAAGAATTTTAAGTTTTTTTCTACTTTCGCCCTAGGCTTGTCTCTTACTATCCCTGGAAAGCATTTACCCTCCTGCACATCAGCTCTCGCTGGACATGTTAAAAGTAAGCATTTCTGACTCTAGTAACTCCATGTCACATGTGTGTTAGACTGGACAGACAGCTTCCCTGACCAGGTAGCATCAATCATTTGCATGCATTAGAAGCATTGTCTTACAGCTGTGATTGACTTCACAGAGACTTTCCACAGCAAATGATGAAATAGTGGAAGTTCTGTTGTCCAAACACCAAGTTTTGGCTGCCTTGAGATTCATCAGGGGTATTGGAGGACACGACAGTATTTCAGCCCGCAAATTCCTCGATGCAGCGAAACAAGCAGAGGATGAGATGCTTTTCTACACCATATTCCGATTCTTTGAACAAAGAAACCAGCGGTTACGAGGAAACCCCAGCTTCACACCAGGTAAGCAATAAGCAGTTTGACCAAGATACTCAGTTGTGCAATCCTGTTGAGCCTGTATTAGATGATAAAAACTCTTGGCACAGTTTAGCCTATATTTTATACTCACCTTTAAACACAGTTCCAAATTAACTTGTCTTACTCCTTTGTCTACTGCATCCAGGAGTAAAGAGGCTGAACTAAACATAAACTTGCAGATGAACCTGTTTGACTTGCAGTTGCTCTCACTGCTTAGCAGAGCCATTGTCTCCAATTAGTGCTTTCTCCTGAAGTCAGCAACCAGCTTGGGAAACCTTTGAGTTCAGTTGTCTATTTCCACTAATTACAAAAATTCAAGGCCTGTTTTATGCTACAGTTCTTTCTTTGAAAGCCAAGCCAAACTGCTTGTACTAGCAACATGTTCATAATAACCAGACATTCTGTAGGCACAGAATCCCACCCCACACTCTTGCATCGTGACAGTAAAGGGCTCTCATGGCTGTGAATCTGCTGGTTAGATCCATGAACTAGATCAAACATCTGCTTCACCTCAAGAATACCAGTCACAGGACTGGAAATACCTCAGTATTCCAATGCTTTCTGTTTATTCAACTCTGGTACTTAAACACATTAAAGATGAGAATTAGTACCAATAAATGAAGGTAAGTGAAACTACACAATCTTGGTTTTTGGTTTGGGAGTTGTAAAGCGAACATGGAACTTTTGTTTTGTCTTCCGTAGGTGAGCACTGTGAAGAACATGTCACTTTCTTCAAACAAGTTTTTGGAGAACAAGCTCTCATGAAACCCACAACATTCTGAAAGACTCTTCAACTGAAATGTATAAACTTAATTTATTGCATTTAAGTAGATTTTTGAACTACAAAATTGCTATTTTATAATAAAGTATATACAACACATTTTGGCAAATAGTACTAAAAATATTACAACTTGTGATGGCTTCCCCCTAAAAATAGAGACAAAAATTGCATTGACCTGCATTTAAAATTAGTGTCAGTGGTTTAGCAGTCCATTCTTATACACATCACCTTAATTTCATTGACAAAATGCTATTCAACTCTCACTACAGCTGGTTTAGGTTTCTGAAGGAAAAAGATGCAACCTCTTGAAAACAGAAGTGTTTTAGTAATCTTATTAACACATCTAGATTTAGTAATACTGTTACTTCAGCCACACTTAGCATTTCCTGAGTTTAAAGCTATGTCCAAAGCTGCAGCTGGTATCTTCTAGTTGAATCTGTGCAGGAGTCAAGTCTGTGGTGGTTACAGTGTGATAGTCATAGAACATTGCTGCGCTTCAGTTCTTAGGAGTTGGGCCTAAGCCGCAGTTCAGGCAGTCCACTGAACACTGTTAAAAACTAGAAGTAGAGGAGTCTCTCCCGTTCTGTACCTCTGGTCCTCTCTTGTGCAGCACGAGTTTTAGCTTTATTTACTGACGGGCCTGAGTGAGAGAACACAGTTATCCAAAGGCTCCACATTTCAGCTGATCAGTTACCAGGAAGCATATGTGATCTTACTGTCTAGGGCCAGCTTAAGAGTCAGAAACATGCTTCTGCTCAGCTGTTAATTGCTCTCAGCCCCAACAAAGGCAGTGGTTTCAAGTCCCATCAGTCTCAAGCCCATTAAAGGTAGACTTCAACTGAGCCTTACTTAAGGGCTACACTATACACATGCATTTTCAAATCCAAGAGTATAATGCTTGGACTATCCTCACTGAAAGGCAAGATTGTTTCTGCAAACGCAGGAGCAGTAACCCACAGGAGGTTTGTTGCTTCCACCCACCATCCTGTCTCCAAGTTGAAACATGCTAATCATGCTGCTCTCTGGGACAGCAGGCACCTTCACAAAGCACAGCGAAGTGCAACCACATGGGCCAGGCAGTGCTTACTTCAGTTCAGCAAGCCCATAGCAGTGAGCCTGCAGTGTCACTTGGATGAGAGAGGCACATCCAAGTGCTGCTTTTCATCTCTGCAAACCTTTCCATGTCATGGAAAGTCCAGACAGCTATTTTTGTTTGAAGTGTGGTATAGAGCAGACTGTCACATCTTACCTATGTAACTAAGCAGAACTGGAAGAAATATCAGTCCATGTGTTGCTCCCAGCAGAACCATAGCTAGATACATCCTGAAGTAGAATATCTTGAAGATTTGAGATTTGGAAAAAGCCAATACTACAATTCCTCCAAATTTGGTCAGCGTGATACCACTGAAAACCTGGCAGTAACAACAGTATTTAAGTGATAAGTAGGACTTTAGGTAATCCATTTCCTTCAAGTATTTAGCATTTGGTAACATTTCTGTGTAATCTAAGGCTCCTATATGCAGTATACCTCCTGCCCTGCCAGTCTAGAACCAAATCAAGATGCACTCAGGAGAAGAATTCATCTTTTTGGTCCCACAGGACAGGCTCAGTATGATTAAAAATCCACTCTGATCTGTGCAGCCACCTAATTAATTTTTGTTTCAAGCAGATACAAGTGAAAACCATTACTTAATTTAACTCACATTCCAGTTAAGTTCTGTACCTGGGTATGGTACACATATCACAAGAACTGTCCATTACAACCCCATACATGTCACTTAGTCTAAGACAAGTGACATGACAGTACTGCCTAAACACTGAGTCCTGCTTGTTCTCTACAAGCTCCAACTGCATCCCATATTCACAACCACCTTTCCTAGTCACCTTGACTATCTGGAAGATAAATACTTGAATTTTAATGGGACAATTTGAGGTTATCCAAACTACTAGTTCAGCTAAAGCATTTAGCTCTCTTCAACTATTAGGTAGTAATAACATCAGATTAAAAATGAGTCTTCATCACCCCTATTACTAGTAGAAGCCTGTGTTGGCCTTAAGAGCTTTAAGCATTCCAAAATGAAAAAGCAAGGCCATCTTTATGACTTAAGACTGTCACCTATAACATTTCTTAAAATAGTAATACTGTTACTTGGCTACTCGTTTCCTCTCCCCACCCAGCAGATACTCACTGAGCTGCCCATGTGAGACAGAGCTTCTTCCGCACGCTCCACTCTACTGCCCTTGGTACTGATGGTGAACGCTCTTGTCACATGACTGCAGAATTCCACAGCAATACCACAGCTCTGGAGAGTGAAAGCACACGTGTAGACTTCAGTTAGATGAGCACTTTGATGGCAAGGTCTCTACTCAGAATTCTCGATGGGCTAGAAAGATTCCTAGCAGCTGTCATCAGTCCCCAGAGTTGAAGTACCATGGGAAGTTACAAACTTAGTGTTGCTTCCCAGAGGCTGTTGCAGGTGTCTACCACACATGTAAAACACTGTGTGGTGTTTTACCACCAGTTATTACTAACAGACAATCAAACAGGAAGTGGAACATGAGATTGTTTCAGAGGTCAAGCTTCCTGAGGTTGAAGCAAGCTGGCTTTGATGCAGTGCACGTAGTGAACATTAGAATCAGTTTACAACTATTAGCTGCAATAACATTGCTTTAGAATAACACTGAATATACATCCTGATTTGATACCATGACAATTCAGCTCATCAGTAATTTACAACACTAACTGAACACTTGGCTAATCTTAGCCTTATCTAGTAGATAGACTTCCTTGAACATACATCTAATTGTAACATGGGCCAACAGTTTACACTAACCCTCAGACCTGCCATAAACCTGTAGAGAAGATGGTAAGCCAGAGCAACCAATAGCTGCTTGCTGGAGTTAGTTCTGGAGTGCTTTACCAAGGCTCTCTCTGCCCAGATGATTTCATCCACTTACGAAAGTGAACAATACTGCTGCTGGCACATCCCAGATCTACTCTGTAGAACATAAATACAGCAGAAACCTTAATACAAACCTATGCATCCTCTCCTTCAGCACAAGCCACCTGTGTTGATGTGGAGCAGCACCTAGCCTAGACAGCAGCAACGCAGCTGTTGCTGCAATACAAGAGTGATCTCCACCAGATGCAGTATCAGTTCAATTGCTGTATCTTATTAGTACTAGGACTAGTTGTCAGAATAAACTTATTTTCTCTTCTTCTGGATGTGTTAAGATAGTTCCACTACTGTTCAAAGGCCTGTCAAAGTTTAGTAGCAGAATACTCCTCAGTATCACAAGTATATATATAGCACACAGAACTGTTCAAAACTTGGAAACAGAAGCAAAGAGCGGTCGTGTTGACTTACCATGACAAGATTTACTAATGAAACTGCATTCAAGCTGATGCCCCAGAGCCACATCACTCCAAACATGTTGACAATTATCATAGCAATAGTTATTGAAACCACAACAGCAGCCCATACTTCAAAACCAAGAAGCACAGTTGTCACCAGAAATATTGATCCCAAAGAGATGCAGAGGTTAAAGATAGCATCGTGCACAATTGTCAAGTATTGTTCATAGAAGACATAAAACACACTGTAGAAAAAAGAGAGGCTGTCATTAGCCATCTTCCCTTTTATATGCTGATATTAGATTAGCTTCTGTGCTAAGGATAAAGTAGCTCCCCTCAACAGAAGTCACCAACAGAAACTGGCTTCCTCGTATCAGTGGAATGTCATGTAACATTCTGTAGGAGTTAACTCCTTACTAACACTTCAAATAATGATCATGGTCTCGAAGTCAGTGTAATTCTCATATTTCAATATAGGCAGCTATAGGAGATACCAGAAGGCAGGTGCTCGGATCCATTGTGATATCTGCAGGAGCTACTGCAGATGGACCAAAAGTACAGGTAGGATTCTTTGATGCAGAGATCAGTATTTCAGTTGTACAGATACCAACTCAATTTTAGTGTGGTACTCCTATACTTGACATTGCTGCTGCATTTGCTTTACATTTAAATAACTTATTTGAAGTCAATACATTCACATCACAGCTTACAACTATCCATGTCAACGTATCTGCTTATGTTTCAACTATTAAACCCTACTATGAAAGCTAGGAAATGCCAAAAAAATGGAGTCAGATCTACCTTTGTAGTGAAGGATTTAAATTCGTTATCAGTGACAGTAGAAAGAGGCCAGTGCTATGGATACAAATTACATCTTCCTAGTTTTACTAGAAATCCCCAAGTCTCTGCATTACCTTCTGTTAGACAAAACTCAGGTTTCTAATACGTTATTAGCCAGCACCTTTTCTGCATTGCTCAAGTATTTGTCACCAAGGCAAGAAAGATCTAACCATACCTGTAAGGAAACACTCGGTAGTTCTTCTCTTTGATGCCCATGGTTTCAGTAATATTGTCTGCTATAATCTGAGCTTTCCTCATAGCATCAATAAAATCAGATGATGTTTTCAGTACAGTATGGTAAGTCATAAAATAAGTGGCTCCAACCTCAGTTTTGTTGTTTATAAAGTTGACAGCAGAATTATATGCAGCATGTCCTCTATAAAAACAGGTATCAGATGTCAGCACTATTCAAATACATTAGCTTTTATAACAAATAATTTTATGGAATCATAGAATGGTTTGAGTTGGAAGGGAGTATAAAGATCATCTAGTTCCATAAGCAGGAACACCTTCCACTAGACTATGGCTGCTCACATCCCATCCCACCTGGCCTTGAACACTTCCAGGGATGGGGCACAGGTTCCCTGGGAAATCTGTTCCAGTGCTTCACCACCCTCAGAGTAAAGAATTTCTTCCTAATATCTAATTTAAACCTACCCTCTCTCATTTTAAACCATGCCTCCTTGTTTATCACTACACCCCTTTGTAAGAAGTCCCTCTCCAGCTCTCTTGTAGGTGCCCTTTAGAGGGCTAACAGCTGGTAGCTGTTCCTAGCAGTTTCTAAAACTATAAAAGCTTCAGAGCACAATAGATTTCAAAATTGTGCAGGATATTCTAGAACAGACTGACCATAGATATTGTCTCTCTTTGTACAGGGGAAAGCTGCTGTTCCATTTAGTTGATGATGCATTTGGATTTTTTTTTCAGAAAATAGTACAGCACTGATGAGATGTCAATGTTTGTATGGCTTTTAGGAGGACATTAGATACCTAACCTCCAGACAAAACCCAAAGCACATTTCTTTGACACGTTGGTCTAAGCAGGGTCTATAGAATAAGGCTCTTACCCTTTGCCACATTTAGGATTAGGGTTGTCCGATAGGAACATTGGTAAAAAGGTCATGAAGTCTTCACCCTGTGGTCTCTGCTTGCCTTCTTGAGTCAGTGGTCTACAACGAGTGCATGATGGATCACTGACTGAAGAAATACAGGAAGAAGGTCATCTACATGGTCAAGTATTCTTTTCCTAACACTAGTAACTTCTAAATTGCATTACTACAGGATGCAATTCCATAAAAAGCATAAGATTTTTACTGATGAATGAACTGATCCATCCTGAAATTCTATATAAGATTTGTAGTCCTTAATTTGATTTATTGCTACTAAGGCAAGGGCCGTCAGAGAACTCTTACTTGTGCACTTATCTCCATTAGATCTGATGAGAACTACACCCAGCTGAAGGACCTGAACAAAAGCAGAGCCCCAAGTTTGAGTGCTCTAAGAAAGCCAAGAGAAGGATCAGAATTTTTACAGCAAGTTACATTAGCTGTCTAGGTAGGCTGTCTTCAGTCTGCAGCATTCCAGTAGAATATTTAAGCTCATTCAAACAGCAGTTCAAATAAATTAAGAGGGCAACTCAAGAGGTTCCTGCTTACAATAAGAAAAGGTATTCACTTGACTCATACCATGAGAAAATGTTTTGGCTGTGAAACTTATAAACCAAACTAATTCACTAGCAACAAGATGGATGCCAATACCTGAAGCATTGCAAAACTGTCCAGTGGTATTGTAGACTCTACAACAGGACGACTGTGGCTTCACCCAGTCAAAGTAGTCATCAATCCAGGAAGATGGGGCATAGCCTATCCTCGTGCTAATAAAAATAACACAACATATCCATCATCAGTAATTTTATGTTTAATTCCAAACCATATCACTTGATCTCTCCAGTGCCAACTTATGCCATATCAACTCATTCTTGTCAAATCTACACAGCTCTTCATATGGTCCAATGCTCCAGTACCCCATCCAAGAGCCATAATGCTCAGGTAGCTCAGAACACTGCAGCCAGAAAACAGCAGGAGCCTTTTCACTGCATCCTGTTCTGCTGCCAAGCTCAGCTTTCCATTCTCCTGCCTACTCTGTTCCCCATACTATTCCACACCCTGTTGTCTCAGGTAAAGTTCCTCCTTCAGTTTGGCTGAAATGAACTACAGTGGAAGGAACTGGGAAAAGACTTCCTTCAGTTCTTAGCTGCAGATAAAATTCCTGCTTAGCCTCCCTAGGCTAGCCTAGTTAATTCACCAGGTTTAGAAGCTGAGGATGCAGCCATCTTCCAGAACATCATAACCCTGCTGAGAGGTTTTCACAAGTTTTTCTTACTACCATTCCAAGATTCCTTGAAGGATCAAGCCCCTTTTCCAAACCCAAGTACATCAATGTATCCCATCAGTTCAGACAGGTTTTATCCTCATTCTAAAAGACTGTCACAGCTGCTTCCAAACCCCTTCCCTCCCAAATCCACAATATAAAGCAAATAAAATAGAATGTCAGTTTATGACCAACAGCTGAGCCTGAGTAAATCAGGAGGACACACTGCTCAGCTACATCTCTTCCATGCAACTATGCAGACACAAGCATGACAGACTTACTAGCTACCAATTTCCGCAGCATTGAAGACTTGCTGGACAAGTGAATCATTATTACATCCTGTTCCACCACACACCATGTTCTGCCCTTCCAAAGAGGTGTAGTTATGTCCTTCTTCTAGGACGAAGTAGACAGGGGGACCCGCATGCAGGTACTTGCTGATGTTGCTGAAATAATCTATTACATAGGAGTCCTTCAAGGGAAAGTTTTGGAGTTACTATTATGGAATGTTGAGGTAGCACAACGAAGTATCAAGGTTTCAATTCAGCCACAAACTGCTAAACAGTGACATGATCATAAGACTTACATCTGGCATTGAGAGAGACTGATCTAGTCCAATCTCTACATTGTGTATAACTGCTGCACTGAATGACAGGATACCCACAAACACTGCTATCTGCAAAAAAAAAACCAAATCCATGGAAGTGAGAACTGCACAAAAACAACAGGCAATAGGAGTCATTTGTTAAGCTAACAGGAACCATGCAAAGAGGCTCTAGTTTAAATGTGTTATCCAGGCTTAATACAACAGCGGTAGTACAACACAGGTGCTTCAGGGGTCCCTCTTGAACTGTAAGGAATTTACTCTTAGAAATCATCAGTGAAGGTTACAATCACCTTCTGTAAATAAGCATGGTAACTTTAAACTGAATCACAGATTCATCAAAAACACTCTGGATTAATGCAGTGTAGAAGCCAACACATGCTTGGTTTTTTTTTTTTTTACATAGGCTAAAGTAATTTGACTGCAATGTAACTCTTAAATCTAGGCTTTAGACAATCCACAATCAAGGCTCTATTTACTGAAATACTTCTGCAGCTACAAAAGCTTATTTCTATTCTTATGCTTAATTTCTTTCAGTGTATTGAAGATTTTTCCTCCCTATTTAAGCCTTCAGGCTCACTGCTCTTTTGCTCAAGTTTAGATGACTGCTTATTTGAAATAGATTATACATACTACTATTGGTCTCATCCAATCCTTAAGCAGATATGGAGAAAATAGATTTTTGAAGAACAGAAATAATATGTTCTCAGAACGCTGGACTCCACTCATTTCTTCACTGCTTTTGATGCAACACAGAATATCCAGTCTATTACTCTGAAAACGGATTAAATGCCAGAGTTAGAGCAGTTCTGCAGATGTCATCATCCCCATTACACTGCAGTTACAGGTGCACTTATACTCACCTCTTGACGCTTAATATCCAAGCCCAGGAGACTCACGAAGCAAGTGACTTGAAGAATAAAGTCTATGAGCACAGCCATTCCAGCAAACAGGGAGAACGTGCGAACCGCTGGCATCGTAGACAGTGTCCCTGGAGGAAGTGACCCAGTTTGTTAAGAGAGCTCCCTTCTAGAAATGCACGAGCATTTTCTAGACAAACATCCAGTTTAAGTTGTAGCCTTACAGCAGGACAAAGAGCCTTTCTTTCCAGAGCAAAGAAAACAGCCCATACAAGCCTGGCTACAGCTGCTGTCTTTAACCTATTTAACAGCACTGAGGCTGTGCAAAGGAGTGACGAGTTCTAAGCCATGACTCAATTCCAAATTTAGGTGCAGACTGTGTAACATCTTGCTTCAATATTAAGCCACTCCAATGCAAGTTGATCCAATGACAAATTACTCTGCAGGTAAACAAAGCTGTTATGAAAGAAGGCCAAATTAGACTTGTAGGGCAACAAAAGATTTACCTCTAAAACATTACAAAGTGAGCCTCAAACATAAATCTATCATAGGGATATTATACCCTGGTATTTGATCTGTTCCTAAGGTCAAATTTAGACTTGTCGGTCACTGCAAGTCCGTAAAAACCTCCAGTCTTTCAGGCTGAAAATCTTGACAGATTCAGAATTGGATCTTTTTAACTGTGCCAGGCTCTTAAAGTACTCCAATGCCTATCCCCAGCAGAAGTTTAACTTGATAGTAAGAATGAACAACTAAGCTAAACAGCCTCTACAAATTCTTACTTTGCTTTTATATTTTATACTGCATTTATTCTTGCAACATGCTGTTATCATAAGGCCCTTATCTTCAAATATTAAAGGAGTCTTACCAAGAAAGAATGCCACAGTCTCTGAAAAGGATGAGAGAAACATACTGGGTGCTACATCTCCCAAGACTCTGCCAATCTGTTTATCCAGAGTTTCACCCTGAAGGCGTTCATCTCTCTGTTTAGAGGCAATAATTTATTATTATTAGGAATCATGCAATTTATAAAGCTATTTCATATGGCTTTAAAAGCCCCAAAACTTTAAAATATCCTAAGTATCTTTTGTTGCTTTAACTGCATTAACAAGAGTTAGATAAAAAACAGCTGAGACTCTCTAAAACAAGAACAGCCTGAACATTACTTGTTGTCTTGTTTGAAATTTAAAACATAGTGCCAAGTTCAGTACTTCAGATAAAACTACACATTTAACAGAGGCGGTACAAGTTTCAGTGGGTTACTGAACCTGTCAAATTAAAAAACTTATTACCCACTAAGACTTAGTGTCAGAATTTTCTAGTCTTAAGCATGTAGTTTAGTTCATGACTACTGCTTACAATATGCTAAAGTTACAAGTGATCAAAATACCAGTTGAGTTCTACAACTATTTTGATATCAAGCAGCAGTAAGAAAAACGCAGAGACATAAATTGTTGGGTTTTTTTTGTGAAGGCAGAATGTACACAGTTCTTGGCTCTTTTCCACTTGTGACAGTCCAGAGCTGCTCAATTGAGCTAAGCACTGGAGACTTCCTGCTCCAAGTTTACAGCCTTCAAAAATGACAGGCACTTTTAGAAGTCTGTATGAAAGAATAAATACCTGAAGTGTCTGAACCATAATGAAGATATTGTCCACTCCAATAGCCAGCACCAAGAAAGGAATTACTTCTATCACAATCAGTGTCAGTGGGATTCCAAAGTAGCTGAAAATGCCTATAGAACATGCTACTGAGCTCAGTACAATCAGGATGCCTGCAATGCCCAGAGAGATCTTCGAATCCACCTAAAAAAGTTGTACTAAACATCAGCCAAACAAGAATCATCCCACAGAATAATTATTGCAAAGGCAAAAGCCAAATTCTAACATTTAGTCTAGCAGAAAATTTTTCAGGGTCTTTTTGAAAATCCAGATATTTAAAAAAAAATATCAACCTTGAAGCTACAAGTCTTAAAGATGATGTTAACTGAACATCAAGTGAAAGATCTTAGCTGAGACTATGAAACACATGAATTGTCTAGTACAAGAACAATGCTCCCCCTAAATCCTGCCCAAGGAGGACTCAATGTTCTAATAAAAAATTGAACATCAGCATTCCACAAAAATAGTTAAGTCACTTGCAGCTATCAGCAAGCTCTAGCTTCACTCTTTACAGCAATGACAACTGTACACATACCAGCAGTCTTCTACAGCTCTGGATATGTCCCAAAGCTATCGATATGTACACGAACATCACAATATAGCTTATCACCACAACGCTAATATCACTGTTGCTTTCACGGTTGATCTCATCTTCAATACTCCGTTCAGCAGAAAATGATATCGTTAAGTTTGAATTATTGTAGTTCTTCAGAAAGTTAATAAATCTAAAAAACAAAACCAAAAGGTCGATCACACTTTAAAAGGATAAAACATCTTCCACTAGAAATACTTGAAACTCAGTTGGTGGCATATTTACACCATCTGTGTGGTACAAGAGTACACTGTGGCCAGACAGTAGTTTGAGGGGACCTTTCTCTGTTTTAAAAGAGAGGTGCTGGCTACACATACCTGGAACTCTAAGAGCTAAAAATACACTGCATTGAAATACTTTCCATGTTCTATCTAGCATTTGAGGACCAATAGCTACTTTGCATTAGCTATTTCAAACTCTAAGCACAATTTTCCTCAAAGCTAGACCTAGGAATACACACAGGAAAGATGACTGCATCTTGCTTACAGTACTGGAACAATTTATTATCCCTTGTTTCAGTTCCCCAATTTGGGAGGTGCTTGTGACACAGGCAGATGCTTGTCATACTTTTATTTTGTCCCAAACTTTCTAGTACAGTAGTTTTTATCTGAACTGACAACTAGAGCAGCTGGCTTGTGTAAGCCAGCTCTTCAAGGTGGTAAGGGGGATGAAAGCCTTAGATGTTCATCTGGATGACATTTTTAAAACTTAAAGGTAAAGAACTACAGCATCAGGCTCAACCTTTCCACCCATGGTTAATGGTCCAGTAAATTCAAGAGTCTACCAGTGCAATTCTAGCCACAATAAAATAAATCCTTTCTGAAGTTACTTATTGGCAAGTACTACTGGGCTAATGGTCATTAGGTGGACTAGAACCTATGCCTCAAAGCAAATTAAGTGTGCCAGACAAAGTGAGGCTCTTATGACCAGCAGTCTGTTTTTAACCAGTTTTGCTGCCTCTCAAAACATCCCTGTAGTTACACTGAAAAACCATCAGTATAGTGCAGGTGTTTTTGCTTATCAACATTTAAAAGCTGCTTCAAGTCATGCATGCATTTCAGAACACAGGAAGACTACTTACTCTTTTTCCCATGCCAAGGCTTTCATCAGCTTTTTTGAGTCATTGTAGTAGTTGTTGACAGGAAAAGTAATAACAAGAGCTGTAGCATTATTATAGTTATCATCTGTAGAATAAATAAAAAGTTTGGAATTAAAAAATGGAACTTACATTCTAGTATAAGATACAAGTAAGTTTAAAATTAGCATTGCCCAAAGCAATTCCAACCCTACAACTCCACTGAACACCACTGAGTTCTCAAATACACTGAAATGCTGAAATAAGAACCAAAAGCTGATAAGCACTACAATTTGTATTCCAGAGTAATTATTCATTGTTTAACATGTTCATTACACCACAATGTTACATTGTTGCACAGTTAGACTACTGTATAACCACTGAATATGATTTTCCATCTAATGAGAAATGTGACTTCCTAAACACTGTACCTCTTGCATACTTAGATTTTACTCAAAGCAAATACAAATCCCCTACAGTTTAATAAAGAACCGCTTGCCTTTAAACACTATTTTAGATATATTAAACACAAGTTTAATTAGATAAATTGCTTGAACAAAATCCTGGCTTAAGAGTAATTATGAAAGAATTTCCTTTGTGAACACTTTATTCTTAACTGCTTTGTCAGATCAGTGACAAAATATTCTAAGCCAAAGCAAAATATACATATGTCCCAGCATGTCAACCCGAGCTACTTCATGTCTTTATCTTTTACCAGGCCCAAAGCAGATCAAACATTTGTCCTGTTGACAAGTATGTTCTAATTACAGATTGCTTGCATTTTGCACTTCCAGAGTAGTCTGTCTCCAATCCCAGCACTGTTCTACTGAAAACTTACTTAAAACGCCCTTACTTACTGAAAGTTAACAAAACTCCAGTTTCTCTGGACTGCATTTAAACAGCTGTGTTAAATGAGAATGCACCTTTAGCACCAAGAACAGCACACAAGTATGTACTGTCAGACTTATACTGCAATACTGTTTTGCCACTCACCATCATATCCTCCTAACACCAGCCATGGAAATACAGGTCCACCAAATGTTCCTAAGCAGGGATCGTGAAGCAAGCTTGTGTCATTTAGTGATGCTGGAGCCCTAAAGAGATCACCAGCAACAACTGTTAGCTTCTGCTTGACAGCTGAGGCCCAGCACAGAACAGTAAAAAGCTGCTTTTTGTAACTGAAAATCAAGACAAACAAGACAAGACTGCTAGTAGTACACTGCCCTTGTGCTACATTTGCTTTGAATTTAAATACAGTTTTAAAGGTGTCTGTCTTACAGCCTTTAAGGCAAGGAGTACCTTCTAACCAACTGAACGATAAACTAAAGAGAAAGCTTAGAAACTGATCTTCTGTTCAGAACTCTTCAGAAACATTGAAAACATGTTTAAGATAAACCAGAGTCAGTACCCACACAAAAACAAGCTGAACTGGTAACTTGATTAAAAAACATGCAATTGTACTGCTCACCGAACACAGTATAAGAAGTGAGTGTGGTAATCAGCATAGACAAAGAACTCATCCCCAACAGTGTGATCCAGAACAGAATGGCTGTTCTGAAAGTAGTTCAGTACGCTCAAGATAGTGCAGTTGTTGTTGTAGGGAGCAAGAGGAGCCAGGCAAATGTCCTTCAGCATTACAGTCTCATTGTCATAAGAAGCAGTTATGTTGACAATAGCATCCTGCAAATCCAGTACCTTTAAAAAAAAAAACAAACCATAGTTTAAGAGCAGCACAAGAAAGCACTTCCCTTCAAGACAGGACTTAAGTGCACGCTATATTCTTGCAAGTTTCCAGAGACAGAGGCACATGTTGATAGAAGCACATTACAAGAACATTATTTCTGTGTTCATACTATGAACGGAGACTTGGCATGCAAGTGTCTGACATAAAGGTTTTCAGCAAAAAGCTTTTATAGTAAGGCAATGATTTTTAATATGAATATCCAGTGACTGTTTTGATGGATACATAACATTGCACGTGGAAGCCAACTCCATGTGGTTATACCTGTTAAGTATGCTTAGGTCTTTGCTCTTGGAAAGTCCCAGTTACCTGATGGAGAATATCTTTGGTAAGGGGAGGCCCAAAAGGTACATCTTCTCCTGATGGGTAAGGCGAGTAGGTGTCTGGGCGGCTCTTTGGTGCTTGAATAATAACTTGTTCAGTACGGAAGAAAGGTCCAAAGTGTGTGTCAAAGTATTCCTTCTCCTTGCGGGCTTGGCTGCTTGGGGCTGACCAGAGATCTACAGGATTTGTAGTTGCTTTAATATATACAAAGCCTGAGCAGCACATTGCAATGAAGACCACAGAGAAGAGGATAACTGGACGTGGATTTCTGACACAGAAAGCCCCCCATGACGTAAATGTCATCCTCAGGCCATTCTCAAACCTTTCACCAAGCCTTTCACCACAGGTAATGTCTCCTGAAAGAGCAAGAAAACAGTAAATATTTGAGAAGTCAGTTAAGTTGCATTTTCTTGGAGTTCACTACAAGAAAGATGAAATTTTATTCTGTTTGTAGGAAGCACCAGAAGCTATGTCTCAATTGACAGTCAGATCCTGGGACCAATCCCTGACTGAGGCCAAGGGGCAGAAAACAGCCCGTACCTGTGTTGCCCCTTGTAAGGTAAGCTTGGGTTTGACAGCAGCAGGTGTAGCAAATAAAGCTAAAATATATATAAGCAATAAAACAAGCTACCTCAGCCAGTACACAAGTTACAGTATAGTTCTTTCCTAGTATGCTTTAAATGCATATATGGATGAGTCAAAACATGATCGAACTGATTTTAGCATCATGTTGTCCTCCCTATACTCCTACAACAAAGCTCTCCAGAACTTCCTTGGAGATTAGCTAGATCAATGATGGGTGTACTCAGGGCTTTCAGCATCCAGTAAAATAGGGGTAAGTACTACTCTAAAAGAAGAGAAATGCTGGTCAAAAGGCTGAAGGCCCTCTCAGAATGGACTTATAGCCTAACAAAGCTAAAACCGCAGAGCCCATCCATAGGAAACTGATACACTTGAGTTTGTAATAAACCTGTTACTGTTATCCAAGACATACCATTGTCGCGGCGGGAATTCACGGAAAAGGCTACATTGCTGTCAATTGGGGTGTACTCTGAGACAAAGTGCCGCCTCCTGCAAGGCAAGAAGCTGTGTTATCCTGCTTGTCCAAAAAGGCATCTGTACTGTTTGTACAACAGTCTCCGGCTTTGTGATCTTTTGGAACACCATGTCAGCTATCTTAAGAAACTTTTTCAGCTTACATCAAGCACAGATTTTTTTATGCACATTTAGAAGATCACTAGCATTAGCAACACAGAGAATTTATTTAAATTGATCCTAAATTGATATCTGCAGGTGATCTTTTACATTAGAAATATGAACCAGGCATCTCAAACAAACCATTTTGTGATGCCCACTAGGGTAAGGCTGCTGAACATATCAAATTGTCATACCCACTATCCTTTTCCAAGCAGACTTAATTCTTACTATAGAGCAATTTCAGTTTGCTGATTATAACTGAACAACCATAGAATCAGAGTGGTTTAGGCTAGAAGCAAACCTTAAAGATCATCTAATTTCAACTCCCCTGCCATGAACAGGGACACCTTCACTAAATCAGTTTACTTAGAGCCCCATCAAGTCTGGCCTTGAACACCTCCAGAAACAGAGTGCACAACCTCTCTGGGCAGCCTCTTCCACTGATACAATACCCTTACAGTACCGAATTTGTTTTAAGATCTAACCCACATCTATTCTCCCCCCGCTTCAGACCATTGCCCCTTGTCCTGTCACTACATGCCCTTGTAAGAAGTCCCTCTCCAGCTGTCTTGTAGCCTCACTTTAGGTACTGGAATGTGCTGTAAGGAATCCGTAGAGCCTTTTCTTCTCCAGACTGAACAGCCCTAACTCTCAGCCTGTCTTCATAGGAGAGGTGCTCCAGCCATGTGATCAAGGGTGATATGCTACAATTACTGAAAGTTCAGCTTTCATTTAGTTTTTTTTTTCAAAATAGGAGACTAGGAAAAAGTATTCATGACTTAATTTGCAATAGGGCAGTGACTGTTTTGTTATGAATGTGTGTTTTCCCAGTATTTTCTGCATACTGAGTTATGAAAGTTGAAGAATAGTGTCTGTGATTCTGTAGCAAGGAATGTTATGACACATGTGCATCAACTAAACCAATTTCTGTAATCACTTTCTACCAGGTAGTTTTAGCTGTTAGAACATTTTTTGTAAGTATATGTGGTATCTGCTACAGAATGCGACTTTTAGCTGGCTGAAGTAGTCAAAGACATAAGTATCCGACCAGGGCAAAGAAGTTCTCAGGGATAAACAATTGACTTGCAGAGCTCAGCGTTTTGAATGCTTTACCTGTAACACCAGACTCCAAAAACTAGTGCAAAAAATATGAGTAGAAATCCCATGTATGAGAGCCACATGATGACATACACAGCATCCAAACCAAACAATAGCCAAGGAGGAGGCAATGGAGGGGGTTGAGGTTTTGGACCACAGACAATTGAACAGTCCTGACAGCTGCATGGTCCTGTTGAATCATCCATGGACTCATTACAGCCTTTGGTAGCGTTATTCATAGGGTTCATTCCATGGACAGGAACATCTATGACAAATCACAAGTTGCAGAGACAGTTTACTACCAGGAAAAATTCAGACCTTCCCAGTTATGTGAGTTAACCCTTTATATGAAAGTCCACAGCCCCTGTGTAGAGCAGCATTTCTTGGTCTTACAGATGAAGAATCCACTGCCTTTTCCACAGTAGGTACCAGCTATTTACAGTTGTCTAATAATTAAATGACTGGTCATGTCTATAACACTTCGGTCTGTAAAAATAACAAGCACATACTTCTATCATCTCAGCAATGATTTGTCATCCCTCTTATCTATTCAGATTGTGAAATGTGTAACAATTTCCTGTTAATGAAATACTCAAGGATGAGGGTACTGCCCATTTCCCAAGGAATACAAGTAGCCAGTTACCTAGGCTCAGTCTATCATAGAGTTCTAGAGATTTCTACAGTAACAAGCTGTATAGAAAAAAGCCCAAGCATAAAAAAAAAAAAAAAAAAAAAAGTTAATCTCACATTGCTTTGAAAGTCTCTGACTGCAGACTTTCACTGCTGGGCAGCTGTTTAAAGATCAATGCTCTAGCCATAGCACCCAGCCTTTGACAGGAGTTTCAAAGGCAAGGACTACTCAGTTTCTTACCTGAAAAGATTGGAATTATGCTGAAAGGAGTTTGTCCATTGTCTTTACTAAACATGTACTCAATCCAGTTGGTTGCATTGCAGTCCTTGACATCCTTCCCACACAGCAACCCCAGTGCTTTAACATTGCTTGATGGAGCCTCTACATCTTTGCAGGCATTGTACATTGCTGGGAAGAGTCATTAAACCAATGTTATAATTTGAGTAAGCATTCCAAGTATTTCCAATATTACAGACTCCCCAAGTTCCAGGAACATACTTACAGTTTTCAAGTAGAAACATCTTAGGATAGTGAACTAATGCTTTCACTTGTATTTATAGCATTCAAGGTTGCAAGGCTTTGTTACAGCTCCCTTGCTCTGAGAAAGCCACTCAAATCTGCATTATGCTAGAACCTACTTTTCTCCTTGGCAGGAAACATTACCTACTATTATTTTCAGGGAAAGCTATGAAAAGCATTTAAGGTACTTTCAACTTGTGGGCCGTATATGACTTTCAAGTGTCTCAATTTTATTAAAGTTCACTGCAAAAAGCATGAAAAGATGGAATGAATTAATTTAATCTTGCTACAAAATCCAAATACAACCCCAATGTATTGTTCTCTAAAAACATCTGATTCTGACAAAGGACTAGACAGTCCATTTCAAGACTGAGTACCTCTTAGAGAACCATTGTAGTACACTGTGTACAAACTTTACTATCATGCTTGCCAGACTGTTTTAGTATCAGGTAGACTTTGGACATTCAATATGTGGCAATAACTTTATTTTTCTGAAGTTATAGTCACCAGGGTTATCAGCTATAAACCATTTGTATAGATGTTTATCCTCAGCTGAACCTTTAAAACTTTTAACCATGTCAGTGTAATGTCCCCTGCCCAGGCAGAAGCGAAGTGTTCCATGAGTTTTAAGGGGGACCTACTGTTACCTATGTGATGATTCAAACTTCAAAAAGACAGTCAAAGAGATGTTTCCCCCTCCAAATTCTTTCTGAAAAAGCACTGGTCTTGTTACCTGGACAAAAACCACGGTAAATTAACAAACTGTTTACTCACCATTTGCAAATCGATCTCCAATGAAGTACTGCAGCTCTGTAATGCTACTTTTGTTCTCTTTTAAAATGGGATCATAGTAAGGTATGGTGCTTGTAACATTCAAAAAGTCAGACTGATTTGGACTACAAGTCAGTTCACAGAAGAGGTTTATCAAGTTGTAAAAACACGATGGACATCTGGAAGGAAAGCCAATGAACAGCAATTAGATTAAGAGGTAAAGGTGCTATGTAGGTCAAGTCAGATATGCCTTGCAAATATAAACATTCTGCTCAGAGCAACAGAACAAAGTATTTAAATTCTGTAAGACTTTAATCAGCAATATGACAACTGCTGTTGATGCTACAGATGAACAATTTTAAGCACCATAAATCACTAATAAAATTACCTGCCTCAAATAGCAGATTCAAACAATTTTACTAGAATTTGAAGAAAAACTTAACTGTTGATAGCAGGAAGACTTCTTCAAGTCTTAGTTAGAACAAGACCAAATGCTACTTGGTTGCCCTCTTCTGAAGGTTTCATTAGATAAAGTAGCTTGAGACAAGCTAAGGGAAAGTTTATTCTACCAGCTAAATCAATCCAGACTTATACATGTTTCATGACATTACAGCCTGCTGCTATGGATGAGAAAGTCACTCCAGCAGCTTGCTCCAATAATCCTTTAAATGAAATTACCACTTTTTTCTACAGTCTACTTGAAGACAAGTGCTTTGTTATTCTGTTACAAAATTAGTTGCTTTGCCATTCGTTAGCATACCTGGAGAGAAACTGCAGAGGCAGCTGCAAGTTATTTTTCAAAGTCTGAAGCTGATGAACATCGCAGCAAGTGCTAACATTGCCAAAGAATAAACCTGGACAGAGTTCCTTAAAAAAAAAACCAAAAAACAAACAACATTGAGATCAAGAGGAAAGGAAGAAAAAGCATGTTTAAGACTTCAGAACTCATTAATATCATGGGCTCTGTGTCAGCATATTTCAGAACACAGTAGCTGTTGCTGTGGGAGACACATAGGAGAAAAGCAGTCCAGCAAACAAGATTTTTGTTTAAAGACTAGAGAGAAGAATCACTTTTTTCACTTCTTTTATTCAAGGCAGCACTTCCTTTTGAAAACTCCTTCAGATGAACTTTAGTCACCAGAGTCTATATATAGAATGATAATGGCATTTGAGAGCCTATTGGAAAGAAGACAACACATGTTTATCCAAGTTGAAAGTATTCCTGCAGCTTATCCTCTAGTACTCCTTCTGGATAGTATCAGATTTTAAAGTCTCAGAAGGTAAGCCACTAACCATAAAACCACTGATTACCTGGAAGAGCTGCTTCATGTTCAGTGTGTAGAAGAGACAAATGCATTTAACACAAGTGTATCCAATAGTAAGATATGAGAACTGTACATTAAGTCTTCAGAAACAACACACAACAGCAGTTAACTCACCTACATATTTAATGAAGTCATTCCTGTCACCAGTCTAACCATTGTTTAACTCTGTAGTTATTTAACTCTTTAAAGCTTTGAACTAACAGATGCCAGAAGGCAAATCTGGCAATATGCTGTGTTGTGCATGAAATATATAAATTCTATTTTGACTGTGGTTTCATTCACTTTGGCAGCTGAAGCCCAAGTAAGGAAATACAGTCTCACACTAGGCACAGCTAATTTTGTCCAAATTTGCTCCATTTGAACAAGTATCAGTTAGCACCTTCCTTTATCAGGAATGATCATCTGAAGGAAAATAGTTTAGTCTTGTCCTTTAGAGATCAGAAGGGCATAACTGTGGAACACATATTTTGGGAGAGTCTTCAAAAAAGCAATTTGCGTAAAGAGTAGTCAAACCAGTGAGGGAAATATGCAAGGAAGTGAACAAACCCTATATTTAAGATTTAAGGTTTTGTCTGTGACAGCCGCTAAACACATTTTGGAGACTTCTCCTACCTCTGAAAAGAAACTGAGGTAAATTACCTTAACCCAGTTGGACCTGAGAAATCAGAGACAATCTGTCTACTTTCTCATCAGGTTAGGATGAGAGGTCATAGCACAGGTCCAAAAGAACCCAATACAGAATTCTACTGTTGAAGAATTATTTTTTAGCAGCAAACTTACAAGAGAAGCTCACCTGGATTAAGTCATAGCCATCTTCTGGTAGTGCTATTGGTGGCCCATCATAAGCACAGTTGTACCTCTTGTCTCCAGAAGCAACTCCACATTCTCCATACCAGACACACATTTGTGGAAGTACCTAATCAACAAAATAAGTGTTTAACTGCAAGGACTAGTTGCCAAATATCTCAGCTGTTGTAGAATTTATGTGCTATTACTCCAAAAGCCACTTGCAGTCCAGATTAGATAACTTTCTGCTAATTAAAACATCAGTGTGTACTACATAAAACACCCATTAACAAAAGCAGGTGTTTTGGACATGGTGCACATCACCAGGGATCTTCAGCTTAGCTCTCCACCTTCCCTTGATCATTACAGAAACAGGAGGTGCACTGCTTATAGTTAAGATCAAGTATAAGAAGAAGAACCTAAATCTTATATAGTATAGAAGAACCTACATATACTATAGAAGAACCTAAATCAATACCTGAAAAACATCTTCACGTACAAGGCAATTTAGAAAATAATTTGTTCATGCAAGACAACAAAATAATGGGTGGGTTAAACTGTCACATTAGAGCATGAGTCCGTGCACATGGAGATAAACTCACGGCTTATGTGCAATTTCACTTCCTACTGACACCTTCTGATCCTTCCTGAAAACTTATTACAGTGACAGATTGAGGAAATAGCAGCACAGAGAGGATTCGGAAACAGAACTTCATACCTCTGTATTTGCCATACATATATTGTCACAAACTTAAAGGATGCCCTCCATCACCACTTTCAAGCTTAAGCATGGAACATTTAAATGGGATTACAGTGCTAAGAAAAAAGCCTAATTTTAAAGATGTTTTAATTTAAGGGACTATTGAAAATCCAGAAATGTGCATAAAAGAAATTGAAAAAAGGCAGTGGCACCTTGAAAGCCTTTTATTTTTGTTCAGTGGTACTGACACTGAAACATCTGAGATATTAAGCCAAAATATTTATTCTGAAAATTAAAACATTTAATGCAATAACAAGTTATTTACAGCAAAAGCTTTAATATAGCTCCAAAGTTTCGTACCACCTGGGCTGCAAGCAGACTGCACAAACATTTACTACACTTCTGCCATCTCTGATCAGGAGTTTGCTTAGTACAGTTTGAGAGATAACTGACCTATTTTGATCTTCTGAACAACCTTGACTTAGCATTTAGAGACACCATATGTTGTTGCTGCAAGGGCAGACTGCTGTGCTTTGTGCTTGACCATGTATTGTTTACCAACCAGAGAGGCCCCTGAAAGGCTGTCCTGACAATACCTGAGAGCTACCCAGAAACACAGTGCCTCCATAACATCCATTTTTGTGCTGAACAACACTGACAGTTCTTCAAAAAGTACATCAGTAGCTGGTAGTTTATCAGGGACAATAACCATCACTAATTTACTCAACCCAAGACTTGTTTCCTCCTTCCCCTAACCAGGCAACATAGGCCAATTCAAAGTTACTCACTGCAAGCCAGGTCTAAAAGTCAGTCTCAGTGCCACTCATCTAGATCACCATTTCATTTGTCTATTCTAGTACATCTTCTAGTTAAACCCACAACCAGCTGTTAAGTATTACCATGTTCTATGATACAAGCTGGATAACGTCCCTTAAGATTGCACTTACAAACACCAGCATAACCCAAAAAGTCAAACTTCCATAACTTGTGGGCTATTTCTCAAAACCACATTGTAAATTTGTTCATGTGTCAAGGTAATCTAAGAAGTTAATACTAAATTGATGCAAATTTAGAAGTCATCATCTTCTACTCTGCGTCCTCATACCTATATGCCCCAGCTTTAACAGCAAACAATCTACTAGCAGTGAAAATAGTTCTGCTGTTTATACCAGCATCAGAAATTAATTGTCTCTTCAAGAAGAAACACAGATTCACTACTACTCTTGCAAAAGGGCAAGGAATTCGGAGCTACTTTGCAATGCCCGTGAGAAAAGGATTAATTATTTCTTCAGTATCAGGCTGGTTTCTGTATTTAGTCTAGAATGGTTTGTAATCATCCTTTCTAAAAAACACTTTCTGTGTTTCATTACATCTTGTTATCTAACATTTCTTATTTTTTAAAACACACAAATTCATCAACCCACTCTTTACAGAAAGACTTAGTTTCTTCCAGAGTGGAATGTGTGGGAAAACTGGTAATGCAGTTAACAGTTACAAAAAACTTATCAGGGCACCTCTTGCATGGAAAAGCTTGAGTAAATTTCAGCTACTGTGTCAGTCTGACTGATAGTTCAATTGTTTTAAAAACATTATCTGTGTTCCAAGGCAGCGATTCCTTGGTTAGAGCTACATGGATACAAAACAAAATACAATCTGTCTTATGTTTATAAATTTACCTACAAGGCTTTCTGTCATCATTTTCAGGGCAGAACATAAAACAACTTACTTGCACATGACAGTAATGTACCAAAAGGTATCCAGCTAAACACAAAAGAAAAATAAAGCAAGACAAAGTTCGGCCTAGTATTAGTTTACATTTGAATTTGGATAAAGAATTTCAAATCACATTCCTGAAGTTCCACAGCAATAAAACATACAATGGAAAAAAAAAAAATGTTTGCCACTCAAACTTTCAGCCTGTTTAAGAAAAGCTGAACAGATCAGCTGCTTTAAACTATTAGAAGAGCACTTGGGCCTAGAACTGCAAGTCTGAATTCTCTGTTTCATTATTAACACCAAGAAGGCAGTTCCAGAAACAGCTTAAGATTTTACATTTATGCCATTACCTAGTAGGGTTTCACTAATAAAAGCATAAGTTTGTTCCCTGAACCAGTAAGCTTTGGGGATGCTTGATTTACAGCGGTTGAACCAAGTCAATAAGCCTAAAAACCACCAAATCGTTATGCATCAACAGCCTAAATTGAACAGCACAGCTCTTGAACATTAACAAGTTAATAGCCTGCTTACCATTGAGTCAGCCCCAAAATACAGGAGAGGACTGGTCTCCTATGGCCGAGGCAGCATTCAGGAATACAAGTAACTATGTAACTACTTCACTACCACAGATAAGATAGAGCTGACAGTTCTTCCCTCTGAAAACCCTCTAGTAAAAACTAGATTAAGTTAGAGACTCAGACAAGCACTTTGCTTTTTCCATTCTTTCAGAAGAATGCTCCTGTGAGGGAAGGGTGAGATAGGGATGACTAAGTGTGGTTGTAAATAAGTCATAGTTAACAAAGCTGCTGCTTGCAGAGTCAGACTTTTAGGTCAGATAATTGTTCACCTGGGTATTAAGTTTCTTAAGTGGGCGAAAGCCTAGCCCCAAAAGTAACAGCAAAATTCTATGTTGAACCCATCTGCCTTCTAAACAAGGCAAAATACTTAAAAATATTCCATAAGTAACACAGGGCTAGTTCATGGTTTTGGCTTTTTTCTGTATGTTTTCCTGTTAAGATCATATTAAAATGGGACTTTCCTAAGTATTTCATAAAGCAACATCAACATAACCCTAGATAAAGGCTGTTCCTTCCTGCCTCTAGCATATCTTAGAAACCACTTGTCAGTACACTAACACCAACCCTCAGAGTTCAGAAAACCACATTCCTATTTCTGGCAGGCTTAGTCTATTTGAAGAGAAATTTCACCTCAGGCCAAGGCTCTAGGAGCCATTATAAAGAACTTGCACATGAACGAGTATGAGCATTCTACAAAAGTTCTGTTAAGAGTTTTCTGGTTCCCAAGCATTATCATTCATTTGTAATAGAACTAGTATTCCACAACAGATCATAAACACATTTCATTCAGCCCATGTTCCTTCAACTGCAGGTTGAAACAAACCAATAAATTTTGATACTTCCAGCAGCATTCACCACTATCAATGAATACATAGCTGTTAAGGAGACAAAGAACAATGATGATGCTGTACACAGAAACAGCAACTGTTTGTGGTCTTACAAATACCAGATGACAAGTGAACACTGTTTGATTCTTCAAACTAGGATTACTAATACATGGAAAAGGCAAGAGCATCAGATACAGCTGTTTCCCTTTCCTTCATCTAGGATGATGCATCTGGGATCTTGCAGGGCAAAAAGATCAATCCAGGAAAGAGCACACTCTTCCCCTGCACCCCCTTAATATCTGCTATTGCCAACTAGGTTGAGAGTTCTAAGGAAATATCACTATACCACCTTTAATAAATGGGTGGTGTATGGTATATGGGTGAAGACTGGTTTATGGAAACAGGTGACCAGATCAAACTCAGATTTGCCCCAGAAGGTGCATATTTACTCACAACCCTTCCTGTGGGGAAAAGAGGTGCATGGACTAAAGGAAACTTTACAGGTTTAATTCTTATTCTTTGTCTCTTTCAGTAACTTGTTCAGAGCCATGCCTTATCTGCCAAGCTCCTCCTGTTCCTTTGCTCACCAGCCTGTTTCCTTTCAGATGGAAAAATCATTACTACTCCTGGTCAGGCAAAGCAAGCCACAGTTCTGGAGTTATCCAAGTGCATTTCAGATGCCACAGTAAAGTCAAAGTCAAGTAGGAAGAGAAAGCTGCAATAACAGTAATAATTCAGTATCTGTGGGGACAAGCTGATGTTACTTGCAAGGATGCATACATGATCAGGAAGTGCAGGGCCCCCAGCTAGCACCTGTCTGCAACTAAGTCCATCTGCACCAAAACAGCTCTGATGTCCTGCAGGTTAATAATAATAATACTTCACAACACCTGGATTGTTTTGGCTAGGTAGGTACTACTCAGTTCTGCCAGTCACTCCCTTCAGTCATCTCTCCCCTTCTAAGGCAGCTTCCTCACCTTCCATCCAGAAAGGCTGAACAAGTCACTCCTGATTTTCCAGGAAGTAATTTAGATGTAGTGGTTACTGTCTTGTTCTGGAGCTACACCACCATCCCCGACAAGGTAACACCACACTGCAGCCACTTGGCAGAGCAGCACTTGTCATTAACACATTCCCATGGGATTTCAGAAAATCAAATACAGCTTGGGGTCCTAGCTGCTGTACCTAACCTTGATTAGCCAGTGATTTAACAGCTTGTGTTTTAGTACAATTATACAAAGATCAATTGCAATAGTGGCCATTAAGCACACAAATACCATCTAGTGCATTAGGACGTTCATAAGAAAATAAAACAGTAATGGATAGCTGGCAGAAATCTTGTACCATGTACTGTTCAGAGTGAAAGATGCAGGCTGAACACTTCAAGTTCATTGTGTACGCATATGTAGTGGAAAGACTGTGAGCTGAATTGCCACTCCAGTCCACAGACTGATTTGAAACAGAAAAAAAACATGACATATGGCACTTTGGATTACAAACATCACAACTGAAAGCACAAAACCATTATACCAGCAGTACACTTGAGGGAGAGAACAGTTTACCTTTACAATGCTTCTCTTCAGCAAGCATCTAACACTATATAGGCTCAGTCTAACTGAAGGACCAGTTTCTCTTTGAAAGATATCAAGAGTCCTCTTTGTGAAGTGTCAGGCTGTAAAGAAGAGTTAATGGCTAAAATCCCCAATAAAAACACATTCTGCCTTCTCACAGTACACAACCGAGACCTGCATGGTTAGAGTAATTTTGCAATGTTTACTTCGAGGGACCACAAAGCCTCTGCAAGGATTCCCCTAAATATTTGGGGAACTTGTTTCGAGTTCCTGTAGGTCAGTATCCTCCTGATAAGGAAAGCATTCTGTCATTTCTTTACCAGCCTAGGACACACCTCATGGCTCCAAGATGCTATCTCCCTCCAAAAAATATTACATAAAGGTGCATTGGTTAGCTGTGAAGTACCATTAGTTACTCATCTGAAGATCACGAGTCACTACTAGCAATCTCCTTCTCCAGTGGTAATAGAAGAGTGAATTCCTCATTTTATGTTCAAGCTCTTAAAAAGGTTTTTTCGAAGAGGATATGAGAACAGTACATACACAAGATGACAAACTGCTATGTTTTAAAAGAGCTAATCATGAAACTTGACCTAGAAAGTATGTTTTGAACGTAGGTAGAGAGGGAAAGAAAGCCAATCACTAAGGCTTACAAGACACTCCTTGTTTCTCAAGAGGAATGTGGAGTATCTTGCTCCTAGCTTGCACTACAGCATAACAAAACATGAATGAGTGAATGCTTTATCATATTTTTTCATAAAGCTCCCAAGAAGTCAAACATACTCTAGTCCTCGATTTTAAGGAAATATGTAGTCTTACTACCGGCACATGAAAAAACAGCAGCTCTCACTCCGTACAGATCATTACTTCCAAGAAGTCGTCACCTAGCCTAAGTTACACCCCAAGCAAAGCGAGCCAGACACCAACGACATCTGCAAGCCTCTGCCAAGCATGTGACTGCGTGGCCACTCACATGCACTGGGCATTGCATAACCAGAGCACGCCACGGGAACGCGGCATCCCGGGGGCTGCCGCTGCCGGGTGCGACCGCAGGGGACGGGGTAGAGGGGGAGGGCACAGACTGAAGTTCGCGGGTGCTTCCCGGCGGGCCTGATGCGCCACCGGCTGACAGCCTCGTCCTGACGAAGACCATGGGCACGGGAGAAGGGGGATGAGCCCCACCGGGGACGAGGAGGGGACACCTCGGTACCTCGCTTCAGCTTCGCGCCGCCCCGAGCCCAGGGGCCTAAGCCGGGACACCGCCGCCCTTACCCAGCCCCGCCGCCTGGGACACCCGGTCGCGGGATGCGCAGGGGAGACCGCGGCTCCCCCCGCCCCAGGCAACACCCGCGGGATCCCGCTGCCCACCCGCCGCTCCCTCTATTTCCCACCGCGCCGGGAGGCCCGGCATTCCCTACCCCACGGACTCACCCGCACGGGCGACAGAAGCAGCAGGAGGACGAGGAACCCGAGGCCGCTTCGCCCGGGGCTGCCTTGAGGGGTCCCCATGGCGGCGCGGGCTGGAGCGCGGATGACCGGCAGGCGCTGTGGGCAGCAGCACGGAGCAGCACCGGATGGAAAGAGGCGGAGGGCGGCGAGGCAGCCGCGCCCGCGCAGTCTGGAAGGGCCGCTCTCGCCTACCCGGGCGGAGCCGCCAGCCCCTTCGAGGAGAGGCCGAGGGCCGCCCCAGCGCCGCCGCCAACCGCGACCACCGGCCCGCCCCCGGCACCGCCTCGCCCCCTGCACCGCCTCGCCCCGTACGGCCGAAACGGGAACACCCTCCTCGATACCACCTCCCCCCGGCACCGCCTGCCCAGAAACACCGCCCTCAGCACCGCCCGCCCAGAGACACCGCCCCCGGCACCGCCCGCCCAGAAACACCGCCCTCAGCACCGCCCGCCCAGAGACACCGCCCTCAGCACCGCCTCCCCAGCACGGCCTGTCGCGGTGGCGGACGGGCGACGCTCTGTGGGGCCCCGGAGGGAAGTTTTTCCCGGTGTGGGAACGGAGCCGTACCCCTCCGGGATGGACCATCCCGCCCAAGCTGCACCGGCAGTCGGGCAGCGGCATCATCTACGCCCGAGAGTGTTAATCGCGTAGCTTGTAGACACCAAAAGTCGCTTTAAAACCCCCCGCGTGCCGTGCAGCTGCGATATTCGGGAGCCCCGGGCCCGGCCAAGGGCCGCTGTCCCGGGGCTGTGCCCGGTGTCCCGGGGCTGTGCCTGCTGTCCGGTCCGCTCTCGACGCGCTGACACCGGGTGGCCTGACCGCTGTCGCAATCAGCAGTCCTGGGAGCGCTGGCTGCGCTCTGCTAAAGCTATCTGCGTGTTTGGGCTCTGTTACATTGGGTTTGGACTCTGGGAATCAGTTCGGGACCTGGCTGGGAGGAGGCACAGTAAAAGCAGGGCGTGAGGCATTCCCGTGCATGTAGTCTCTAATTTCCCCACCTCTTCATTGCCTTCCCCGACACTTTATTGCCTCCCCAGACAGGTAATGCGCATTGCTTTGCTAGACTGAAACATGTAATTTAGCTGATATTGCCATCTGCTGACGGAAACGCAGACTAGTCTGGGTGTCAGAGCCTCACGGGCTGGCGTGTTGGCCGGCAGCCTCGCAGGGGTCACGTAATCCGACTTTCCACTGAGAGTAGAACGCGGTTATAGCAGGCTCAGGGAATTGTCCGGCTATTAATAGCTTCAGAGATGGAGATTTCACAGCTTATTTGGACAAACTCTTCCACTGAGTGACTACTCTTGGTGTAAAATGTTTTTCCTGTATCTAAAGAGATTTTCCCATGTTCTATCTGGAGGCTGTTGTCTCATGCTGTCATGGTGCCTGACTGAGAAGAGTGTGACTCCTCCTTCTCCACATCCTCCCGTTTGGTAGCTGCAGCGATTAGTAAGACATCCCTACAGCCAGCTTCGGGCTGAGCAAACACAGCTCACAGCTCCAGCAGCGCCGGCTGTTGGGGTGGCAGTAAAATACATTTTACTACAGTATGTCAGTATCTGTTTGTTTGTTTCCTTTTTTTCTTCCCTTTTTTTTTTTTTTTTTTTTTTTTTTTTTTTTTTTTTTCTGGGGCGGGAGGGGAGTTGGTTTGGTGGTTTGGGTTTTTTTCTTGTTTGTTCTGGGGAGGCTAAACCTGGACACAGCACTCCAGCTGTGGTCTGACATGTCCCGAAGAGAGGAAGAACCCTAACCCTTGACTACTGACCACCCTCTTGCTGATGATGCAGCTTGCTGACTCATGTTCAGCGTGTCACCCAACCACCCCGTTCTTTTTTTCCAAACTGTTTTCCATCTAGCCACTGCCCAGCCTGTATTTTTCTGTGGGATTACTCCACCCTAAATGCAAGACTTAGCATTTGGCAAGTGCCAAACAAAGCTAGAGTAGTTAAAGTTGCACTGTGTTTTAACTTTCATGCCATAAATAATAAATTTATTGAGGACTATGCAGTGTGATCCTGGAAGCAGGAGAACTAGTTCAAGGCACTCCACTTAAGCATAGAATTCAGTGGGCATAGCTTGCATAGCTGCAAGGTAAAAAAATGCAACAACCTTATTTCAGTGTGTGTGAAAAAAAAGCAAATGATAGTAAAACTGACTGAAAAGAAATGGTATTTTCTTTCTGTATACATAACATAGTGAATAAGTGATTTAAGAATGAGAGCTGAGAGAGAACCAATGTACAATGCTGTGGAATAAGCAAGTGGAAAGCTACTGCAAGGACAACTTTCACCATAAAAGAAAAGAATTAAATCCATAACATCACCCTTGCCTACTACCTGCAGCACAAAAAGAGAGAAGGGGTGGTATTTTAATATTTATCTAACTGTCTTGCAAGTATCTCTAGATGGCTGACTAAATTCACACTGTTACTCCAGTGCAATCCCTCAGAGTGCTGCCTTTTTGCACTCACAAGCTGAAGTGGTGTAGGTATGAAGACCAATTAACAAACACTGAAATCTTGCACAATGGCAGATGCTGGAACTCAAAACAAGTATCTGTTTTTATGTGGCCTCTATTCCCTGGCAGCCAGGTGAATAGAGCAGGGTATGCCTTCAGTCCTTCAGCAGCCATTAGTCTTGGTCATGGCTCTGTGCCAGATTTGGGGGATGAGGATGCAGAGCTATACCTGGCAGCTCGTGGGCATTTAAGCACAATTGCATGAGTGTTATCAATGACAAAGCTGGCACCATGACTGTGTCACCTTAAGGTTATCTTGTTCCTTGTGGGCAGGGAAAAAGTAGCCTGGAATATTTAACCCAGGTCAACATGCTGACAACAGCTCATTGCCTTGTCTGTGATACACATGGAAAGAACATTCCAAATTCCTACCTGCTCCTTCAGAAGGACATTTACCAAGTTATGTTTTATAAGGTTCCCTTTTAAACCCAGGATTATGCGTAACTGTTACGGACTTGGAAGGTTTATGGGAAGCACTTATTCTGGTTCTCAGCAGCGTATACAAAACAAAATTTTCCTGCCTGGAAGAAGAACCTGCTACTAATTCACTGAAAAGTCCTTTAACTGTCCATTAGGGTCAAATCAGCCCTTTCCTTCACTGGATACCCTGGATGGTGTAAAGTTGCCTGCCAGAAAGCTCATGTGAAATAACTTTGTTGTGTTCTGTGTCTTTGATGGAAAGCCACGAGTGTTGCCTGCAGAGGTATGGGCTTTACTGTGTATCCATCCCTTTATTCAATGCAGAAATGAAACCTGTGTTACCACTTCCAGTAGAAACTGAACACCTAGTGGTAATGATCTTGCAATTTCTAGATGGCAATCTGTCTGTAGAGTTACTTGTGCCTACCAATGGAAACACAGTACGTGACTGTTTTGCAGCAAAATCAATTTAAATGTCTATTGCTGTTTATTCTCCATAATTTATAATGAGCCTTTATTATTTCTATTGCAATAACACCCAGGGGCACTTGCAAGGACTGGGAGCTATGTTGAGCAACACCATGCAAATGGGAAAGTGAGATGTTCTCCTTGGGGATGTCTTGCAATCTGTGTGCAGACAAGCTGCAACAGGTGAGTGAGAAGTCTCACCCAGTTTCTCATACCTCTGGTTTTATGTAGACTCACTTAGGCAAAACCACTGTAGCTTGTTCCAAGACTGTTTTTCCAGCTAAACCAGAATAATGCAAGTACTAAAAAAGCCCAGTGTTTCCTATTTGGTGTTGTAAACTAATCATATTCTTTTGATCAGCTCTCATTTGTCTGGCTCCCTTAGCTGTGGAGGCCTGCTTGGCTTTTAATTATACACAACTCAATGTATCTGTCATTTTGGCCAGGTGCTCTTGGCTTCAGATTAACCATGTGGCATCAAGTCAGAGTGAGGGGGCTGAGATGTGTCTGATGCTGCTAATACTCAAATATGCAAGTAGTGTGTCAGGTGATGCTTAATCAAGTCTGTTTATCATCTTTTCATCTTTTTATCTGCCGTAGTGTATTTTGCTCCACCAACTTGTGCCAATGTGTCCTTGTTTACCCTTCAACAGTTCTATAGTCACGCATTAAATCACATCCTTTCTGCATTTATCATTGAAGTCATTGAAACTGTTCCTTTTTATTACACTCAGGTAGTTACTTACTGCATTTTATCAGAAGCTTGGGATTTGAATTGAATCAACTCAATGTTTATTCCAGCTTTGCTAGAGACTTGCTGGATGAAGTGGGCAGGTCCCAACCAAGCCAGTGTGATTGCTTCTTCTATAGAGAGGTGCCAATTGCATGGCAATATGTGGCCCAAGACCTCCAAAACCAGGTGTCAATCACTGAGCTGTTGAAGGAAAACACTGTAGAAGTGCAGCTTATTATTGCAGCAGAGTGTGCAGACACTCTGCACTTACTGCTGTGAGCAAATATGTGCAGTTTGTCCTCATGCCAGACACTGTGCATAAGCCCTGATATGCTGACAAATTCGAAGTTTGACCTACCAACTGCTGTGTAGTGTTGTAGGTTGGGTTGATTTAGTCAGGGATTTTATTAATGTTAGTTAGGTTTGTTCTTTGTACCCCTATTGTTTCCCTCACAGTGGTTTGCTCCAAGTTGTTTACCTGAAAGTTCCTGCCACTCCAACCTGTCAATCTTCTCACTTCTCGCAGTTTTCTCCTTACATGGTTGTTAGTTAGGGGTTGTCACTCCTTGTCGTGGTGCCAATCTTGTAACCACTCCCTGCTTCTTCATGAAAGTTCTGCATCAATCACCCCACCTTAGCAATGCTATTCGTCCCAGAACGCTGTACCCACCTCTGTGATGTTACCATAGGTTGTTATAATCCATGTCACTCCCCTGTCGTCTGTCCCCATAAGGCAAGGCAGGTTTCCACCCCTGTCCACCCACCCCCTACTTAATCTGTTGCAAGTTCTTTGTCCAGTCGACATTTGCACTGCATGCAGTCCAGAGAGCATCCCTCCAAACACGCATGGAGGAATAAAAGATCTTTGGACCAGCAAGCAAAGTGTCCTTCTCTCGTCCCTTTGCTTCCTCTCAGCGTGAAGCTACCAAAGCTGTGTTACCCACGCCGCAGCGCTCAGCACTAACCCTGGAGTGCCTGCACACACATGGCAGTTACGGCCTCACAAAGGCAGCGCTAGCCGGCGCTTTTCGACTGCTTGAGGTCGTGGCAGGTAACCACTGCAGTGTAGGGTTTGCATTACCATCAGTCTACTGAGCCCTTATAGCACCATGCTGCCACGTGGTGACAATTTGCTGTCCAAGTGGAGAATACAGGCAAAACTGTCACAGAGGAGTGCCTAAGGGCATTACCAAAATCTGATTTGTCAAGAACAGGAGACAGGTTTCTGAACTACAGTTCACATGAGGAACAGACTGATTTTGATTCAAAGACATTTTGTCAGTTTTATATCAGTTTGTCCCAGTGAGTAGGGTCTGATGCAGTAGCATGGGCAAGGCACCACTGCAGAAACTGTTCTTGGAATGTTCAGAAAGCAGAATAATTCTTCTGCCTCTTATGCAATGTACTCCAGGCAAGCATATAATGAGGTTGTGATATCACTTTTCCAAGGGGATTATGAGAGCCTATATCCATATGCTGGGTGTATGTGTACATGTTCATGTATATATCATAAAAGAACATACCTGTGCAATCCGTATAAAATTGCAGACTGTTTCAGGTCTGCACTGTAGGTTAGTGTCATGCTCCATGCATCCAAGCCATTTGCCATAGCAAAAAGTTGTGTCCCATGTTCACTCTGCTAATCCTTGTTCCTGGCAAGGTACAGCACTACGCAGCTCTGGTGCCAGTTCTGAACCAACTGACTTGACATTAAAAGCAGGACATTAAAGCATTAGTCCAATTAAAATGCCTTCTCAACATTGTGAGAGCAAAATTGATTATCTAGAGACAACTTAGCTATGTGTCTCAGATTTCATCTTGCCCCAGTTGCTAGGCATATGGTCCTGTTATTGATCCCATGAGAGTTAGCATCTCTCTAAGTCACAGAGCAGGTGAAGCAAAAAGTGTATTGATTCATATATTTCAAGATGAAAGGGACTATTATGATGGCATAATGTTAGTTCCTGTATGTCATATAATGTCATCCAGTAATTCCTGCATCAAACACAAAATGTTTCAGCTGCTACACATCTTTCAGAATGAAAAGTATTTGTTGGGTTTTTTTTAACTCAAATGATGAAGGAACCATCTCAACAATTTGTTTCTGAAATAATTATCCTCAGTCTTGAAAATCTACAGCTTGAAGTTTGAGTTTGTCTAGTTTCAGCCTCTTGATAGTGTTTTGATATGATTTCATGTGCAAAATTAAGGAGCTTTTCACTCCCAGAAATCATCCTTTGTAGTGATTTAGGCCATGAACAAGTCACATTACTTTCCCTTTATATTCTCTGAGTGAGATGCTTTATTGAGTTGTGGCCATAGGAATTTTTGATGATGAGCTACTCAAAATGTAGCTCATCACAACAGAAAATTGTATGAATAAGGTGAAAAGCCTGGGATGTCAAACACAGTGAAAATATTGGCTTCAGTGTAGACTTTTTCCTTTTTATAATGCACATAATCCACTGCACACCATAATAAGCATATCAACAGGGTGATGACTTTTTTTTAGCTGAAATATGTCAGATCAGTGTAAGGACCAGTTTTACATCTAGGAATAAAACAGGACCACCAAGACATGTTTGACTAATTAAAAGTACTGTCTTATTCCTTTGGTTCCTAATGTTACTTTTTATAATCTTCCCTTCAGAGAGATCTGACCTAATGGATGTTAATGTAAAGGGAACTTTGTCAGTAATGTCTATATATTTGAAATAAACCTTGTTATGTTATGCTAAGTTAACAAATTAAGTTTTCCTGTTCCCAAGCCACACCATTCGTTTGTGGGTTTTTTGGGGGGGGGGGGGGTTGGGTAGGGTTTTTTTTGTTTGTTTGTTCTTTGGGGTTTTTTGTTTGTTTGTTTGTTTTGTTTTGTTTAGTTTTTGTTTTTGTTTGGTGAATGCTATCTCATCTTTGAAGACCTGGAAAACAATAAGTCTAATCAATCGAGTGGAATAGAACAAAGTGATCTTTGTGTAAATAAGAAACTAATTGTAAAAAGAGTAGAATAGAGAAGAAAGCAAAGAAATCTTGAATTATGCAGAACAAGATTATCTGAGTAGTATATTTTTGTTGAAATAATATGGAAAAGCATATTTTAGTAAAGTAACATTCCAGTTGCAGAATATTAGTCTCCCATGGAGTTACATGAATTTATATATGCTTTATCAAATGCATAAAAGGTCAGGTCAAAAAAAAATGGTGGAATTCAGAACAGTATGAAACTCTCATGACATTCCCAGGGGCCAAAAGCAGAGCTGCTGTGAGACAGCACAACTCCATTGAGTCCCAGGTGTGCAGTACAATATCGTGTTGCTGGGGAAAAAAGCCTTTTGTTAGGTTGTAGCAAACAAGCAAACTTTTCTTCCTTTAACGCTTTAAGTGTTGCTATTTTACACTCCGGCAGTTTTAATGCTATAAAAGATTTAGTCTATTCAAAGGACGTAAGTCAAATTTAGTAGTAGTTACTTACCGGTGCTACAATGTCCGGCTGGCAGGAAGAATGATGTGCAGGACTCCAATGATTTCAGAAGGCTAATTAATTACTTTATTATACTGTATTATACTAAAACTATATTACACTAACAATATCGCTGCTAACTAACTAGAAAACCCACGACTCTCTCATGAGAGTCCCGACACACACGTGGATCCAATTGGTCAATGAATCCAAACACCATCACCAGACACCTATCAAGCAATCACCTTGGGTAAACAATCTCCATACCGCATTCCACATGCGCACAAACACAGAAGCAGCAAGTGAGAGAAGAATTGTTTTGATTCTCTTTTCTCTGCTTCTCTCACAGCTTCTCCCAGGAGAAATCCTAAGAAAGCCAAGTCTCTCTCTGTTCAGAGGGCACGTGAATTACCACAGTTACTATTTATTGTTCTGATAAGTCTCATCTTTTCTAAGGTCTAAATTCAAACCCCTCATTTATGTCTGTACTTGCACCTACTTTTTTTGTAAGATTTTGAGAACTCCACATATATGGAGACATTTCTGCACACCTGGAGGTGTGCTGAGCCCTTAGGGGCAGGAATGAAGCAGCACTGAGCCTTGCGGCTCATGGGTTTCAAATCAGAGCTGCTGCCGATTCCAAATCACTGCCAGCGGCTGTGCGTTACTTTCCCCGGCTCCGGTCGGCTCCCGAGCGCCTGGCTCGGGCACCTTGGCTTCTCGTTGGGGTTGGTGCTTGCCGCTACTTCCAGGCGCTTCTACCGCTGCACCCTGGGGTGGGTTGGCCGCACGTTGCCGTCGGCACGAGGGAAGAAATGAAGACGCAGGAAATTCGTCCAAATCTGTCCGTGTGGCAGCTGGATGCTTTATTGGCCATGAGAGCTGCGATGGAGAAGATGCAGCCCGCTCCCAGCCTCACTTGGACGAATGAGGCCTCGAGGCCGGGGAGCTGTGGAAGAATATAGGGGGAGGAACAGGGGATGGGAAAGGCCCTCCCGCCCAATGAATACAGACGCCGTGGTGGTGACGTGTGCCACAACGACCAACATGGGAACATGTCGGGGGTGGACACGGGGCTTCGGGGAGAGTGGGACTGCGGGAATGGGGTGACGGGCACGCAAGCCTCAGGAGTTGGCAGGGAGTGGTTACAAGAGTGACAGGGGGAAACTCCAATGGCAGGCAGCCTGGAGCTAACCACCGCGGGGGGGAAACACAGGGAATGCACGAGGGTACACAGAACCAGCAAACTAACAAAGATCAGAACCCTTCATCTGAACCCAAACCCAGGATGCAACAACTGCCCAGCTGCAGGCCGAGTTATTGCACACAAACTCTGCATGAGCAGTGGGATCCTGCAGAGGAATAATAAAAATGCTAATAAAAGCGCTGCTGCCACGAGCCAGGGCAGCTAGGTAGCAACAGCTGCCTTTGAGCTTTACAGCCTGAGAGCATGGAGCTTGGTGTGAGACACAAAATGCAGCTGAAAGGTAAAGGACACCAGCTTAGGGCTCGAACACACGTTTGTGGGCTGGAACTGATTCACTGCTGGGGAACACGGAGTGTGCAGCACTGCTCAGACCTGCTGTCAGTCTGGAAACATCTCCTCATTGATCTCATCAACTGTGTGCTACCAAATGAACAGTATTCAGTTCCCAGGAACAGTCCAGAGGAAGGATTGAAACTCCAGCCTGAGTGAGATTTGCTGCACTGTTGGGATTTTTTTTTTTTTTTTTTTTTTTTTTTTGCTGTTGTTGCTATTTTAGTAGCCAGTCTGGACACTAAGTGCAGATTTTTTAACATCTTTGTTTATCAAATTGATCTAACCTGGACCACAAAGTCCAGGAACCACTCCTGAGGTTGTGCACTTTTTCTCCAGCCATGCCTGCTGTTGTCCTCAGAAAGGAAAATGGAGAGAAATCCTTTTTCATGGCAATTGTATAGAAAGGACTTTTTTTCCTTAATAATTTCCTTAGTGTGACATTGTTAACTTTGCAGATAGTTTTGAAGTTTAAAATGGTTAGGCATTTGAATTTGTTTATTTATTTTGGGGAATCAATATCTCATCTACTTCAAATACTGTTAGACTCATACTTGTCAAAAAAGTTTCCACTCCAAATCTGTTTTTTCTCAGCATGTATGCAAAAAATTTCTACTTTCAGCTATTGATGATTCAGAGTAATCTTTATTCTTTTACTGCTATTAATGATGAAATACGTGTGGTTTTAAGTGTTGTCTCAAATATGTCTCAACTATTGTATATGTATCAGATATATATATATCTCAGGGCCTGAAATGACCCCAAATGACCCCTGTGACCTAAAGTGACTCCGATCAGGGCCTCAGATGACCTCAAGTGACCCCAAATGACCTCAAGTGACCCCAGTCAGGGCCTCAGGTGACCTCGAGTGACCCCAGATGACCTCAAGTGACCCCGGTCAGGGCCTCAGCTGACCCCGAATGACTTCAAATGACATCGAGTGACCCTGGTCAGGGCCTCAGATGACCTCAAGTGACCCCAAATGATCTCAAGTGACCCCAGTCAGAGCCTCAGATGACCTCGAGTGACCCTGGTCAGGGCCTCAGGTGACCTCAAGTGACCCCAAATGACCTCAAGTGCCCCCGGTCAGGGCCTCAGGTGACCTCAAGTGACCCCAGTCAGGGCCTCAGTTGACCTCAAGTGACCCTGGTCAAGGCCTCAGATGACCTCAAGTGATCCCAAATGATCTCAAGTGACCCCGGTCAGGGCCTCAGGTGACCTCAAGTGACCCCAAATGACCTCAAGTAACCCCAGTCAGGATCTCAGAGAACCTCAAATAACCCCTGGAGCAATTTTAAAAGACTCTAATGATCTCAAGCAACCCCTCCCAGGGACTGCAATAACCTCAGCTGTCACATTCCTTTGTGGGGGACTGTGACGACTTCTTCTAGTAATGGATGTTCAGGAACCAAATAAAGTCAGCTGAGACAAATGCTGTGTCTTAGAACTGGCTACTGGTGACCAAAAAAACAATAGAAAAATGAATTACCTTACCAAAAAGGGCTAGAAAAGACAGAGCAAGAGGGAGAAAAGTGGGAAAAGAATGGGTCAGGAGAGACAGAGAGAGAGGGGGGGGTGCCAGAGAGAAAAAGAGGGCATTGCCACCTGAGCTCGGGGAGTGCCGTGTGCTCCAGTGACTCCAACGACCTCAAATAAGCCCAAACGACCTCAAGTAACCACTCTCAGTCTCCGAAGACTTCAAGTAACCTCAAATGGCCTCACGTAATTCCTGTGACCGCAGGCAAGCCCTGAGGCTCTGCACCCTCTGCTCCCAGGGAGGAGCAGCCTGCAGCACCCCAGAGCAGCCCATGAGAACCAGCATGGCAAGGGCAGGGATGTGACTCTCCCATAGCTTCCTTCCCTGCCAGCTCCCTCCATCCATCTTCTTGCCGAGGAGCTGGCTCCCCAGCAGCAGGATCTGAGCGAGCCAAAGAACTCACCTGGATCATGGCAGCCCTTCAGTTTCACTGCACGCAGTCAGTACAGACTCTTCAACTGGGTTAAAAACCAAAAAGTCATAAATATTGTTAGAGAAAAACAACTCAGTGCTCAGAAGCCAACTGCCTGTTCATGTCTCACTCCTCCTGGCCTCTCCCAGCCCCGTTCAAAGTGTTTGGAGGCAATGGGCAGAGGCAGCTTTGGATAGAACGCAACACAGAGGTAATTCCCATCCACACACACATTCACTCTCGGGGTCTGTGGTGTCAAGGTGACCCTGAGATTGTAAAAGTCCTTGTTCTCCCAGCCCGTGCAGCCAAAGAAGGAGTCTGAAATGCATAGGATCAGCTTCTCAAGGTTGTTTATTTTCTCTTATCTATAACATTCTTTCTCTGACCTGCAGAGCTCTGTCTAGCAGGTCGGCCATGGCACTCTGTGTGCCCTCTGGGGCGGTGTTGGTGTTACCATTTTATACTCAAAGCCACGTGTGCTATGTTTACCATAATGTGCCAATATCTATAATTTATGTTGGACAGCGTGTCTCTACCTTGAACCAATAGAAAAGTGTCACCAATCACAGCAAGACATGGAGGACAAGAAGGAGAAGAAGGCTAGGACACGCCCAAATCCCTCCATCTTGTACCCCTGAACCCCATTCTAAGAAAGCCCCAAAATTCCACTTTTTCACCCTGTGCTAATTCAACTATCACACTACTCAAATCCTTGTGGCTTGTAATTCCTCATACAAAATTGGCAGCTTTTTCCACGGGCTAAAATCGAAACCACACGTGTTCTTGACACCATGCCAAGGTCTCCGAGCTCCCTGCCAGGGTCTTGAGACAGCCAGGGCAGCCAGAGGGATGTCCTGGACTCCAACAATTCACTAGCAGTGCTTGAATCAAATGCACCTGCTCATCTTTCCCTCTTCTCAAAAGAACACCTGAACAATTGTTCCCCCTTTGGCATAAAATTCCAATCAGACAGAGAAGTTCCTGTGCCTACCAAGAAACACTTCTTGGTCCAGCAAGGGCTGCAGTGTGGTGAGCCCCTGGTCCAATAGCAGATCCTGACACCCTTAATGTGGCAAGCACATTTCTCTCTCTCTCAGGACTTTTTATTGAGGTGCACAGAGAGAAATGAAAGATAAAACAATTTCTATTTCTGCTCCTTGTTTTTTCTCTTGTGGAATGTGTTTGGAGAATTGTTTACTTAGAGCAAATGCTTGGTTGGATCATGGTGGATTGTTTGGGCCTGATGGCCAATCAGATCCACCTGTGTCTGGACTCTGGCGAACAGGGTCATGAGTTGGGAGTTAAATATGGTAGTTAGAGAAAGTAGCATGTAGTTTTTAGTATCCTCTTTTATATAGTATATTAATGTATTATAGTGTAATTATAATAAAGAAATCATTCAGCCTTCTGAACTGGAGTTAGACATCATCATTCTTCCCATTGGGTTCGCCAGCATCTACAACAGCTTGATGAGGTGGCAAGCAGCAGTCCTGTATAAGGCCTCGCATACTGAATCTTGGTTCAACACAGCCGTGGGAAAGCGAACAGCCCTTTATGAAAACAGAAGCAACAGCGAAAAAGAATTCTATAGATCAGGACTATTTTCTTGCAACTGTTTCAACAATCCCAACTGTCTCAGTAAAAGAACAAAAACAGTATCTCACAAACAACCCTTTCTTGCATGTAGACACCAAGACTGATCAATTACTACAGGGTAACAGCTTGTTACCAACCAATAGGAGATAGACTTGAGAGGGTTTATAAAACTCCATATAAAGGGATGTAAACAAAATTTTAGCTTTTTTCGCTTCTTGAAAGAGTATGTCTCATCTCTCTGAAACAAGATCAACAGCGACAGCTTGATACTAGTGAAATAGAAGAAAAATGCCCTATATTTTTCATCAACTCATGGGTGTGGCATTTTGCTTGGTTGCACATCCGTTGTACTCACAGCTGATGGAAGGTCACTAGGCTAACAGCACCTGCATAAATGTAGAAGCGATAGCAGGCTGAGCTTCTGGCTCTGAATGTGCAAAGAAGCAAACCTGAAATCAGTATGCTAGTGGAGCTTATTGTTTTTGGGTGTAAGATGGAGATTTAAAGGGAAAAGAAACCCTAAAACCCAACTTAGAAAAAAAAAATGTTGTGTTATTCTGTCCCATTTCTATTTCACATCTTTATATTATATCTATCTTCATCCTGTCATCTATGAAATTATTTTTATTATTATAATTTCTGAATCTAAATGTCTAAATTTACTCTTTCCTGTTGACATGAACTGATGAAGAGCTGCTGTGTTTCACTGGTCTGTGAATGAAATAATTTACTTCCTTGCTTACCTCAGTGATGCATTTTGGAACTTACAAAGATAATAATGTCTGTAGAGCACTTGGAAAACCTTACACAAAAGGCACCACAACTATGCAAGGAACAATTGTCAATATTAGTGAATCACTTCAGCCACTAAGGGAAAAGGGGCTTCCATTTTAATACAACAAACAAACCACAGCAGTATTTACCAGCACTTTAAAGATAACAACAGCTACATAGATAAATACTAATAATTATTAAGGTTTCTTTGTGAAAACATTAATTGCATGGTGATAAACAGTATTGCAACTTTAGAGCCCATATACAGGCAGATTAAGCACCTTTGGGTTACAGGGAGCCCAAAACTGAAACCATCCCTCTCTCCAAAGGCTCCAAGATGAAAATGCTCCCAAAAAGAAGGTTTCCATGCCAGAAGTCTCATTTTGGTTGAATAGTGTCTTTGCTGAAGCTAGATTCAACTTCAGCCTGAATCAGGCAGAGAAAGACTTCAGTGCCAGTTCTCCACGACAGCTTCCCCCAGACAGCCTGTGTGCTGTATCAGCCAGCACTAACAAGCACTAACAAGAAGAGACCAACAAATCTCTCCCTTTAACCTGTGCTAGCCCCACATTTCAAATGTTGTTCAGAAATAAGAAAAGCCCATTATAGCACAAGATCACTCAAAAACAAACAAACAAACAAACAAACAAACAAAACCAACCCCAAAAAACCCAACCAAAAACCACAACCCCCCCCAAAAAACAAAACAAAAAACCCAAACAAACAAAAACCAACCACAACAAAAACAAACAAACAAACAAACAAAAACCCCTGGTAGCTGCATCCTCTCAGAAGGTGATGAGGAGCAAACATGCATCTTCCTATGGACAGGCATAGTTGAAGAAGCTCTTTGCTGAGTAACTGCTCCCTTTGGGATGAGAAAACTCTCCCGAGAAAACTCTCCCAAGAAAACATACCTGGCAGAAAGGAAGGGCCACCTGTAGATAGCAGATACGTGTTTGTTGCCTCAGCTTCCTTACTTCAGCTGTTGCAGTACCACTGTTGGCTTGCCTTGTCCTCTCTCCTATGCTCTGCTATCAGGAAAAAATAGGAGACCCTCACCAAAAATGGATGCGTCTACATTTTTAGGAGGACTGTGTGGTTATTACAGCCTTTGTGACATTAAGAGTATTTATTGCATAGCTACTGAAGACCTTCTAATGATTATTCACTTCCTTTACAAATATGAAAGGGCTTTTCACCTTGAGAGTGTGGTTGTTGCCAGTTGTTGATCTGTAGAAAATTTAGGGTGAAAGTTCAGTATTGAGGCCAGGCTGCCCAGAGTCCTTCTACTGTTCTCCAAAATAGTATGCTCATCTTCAGTCCACTAGAGGCTCCAAATAAACATGTCTTCTCCAGTGTTGTTTGTTAAAGAAGTTAGAGTGCAGTCCCTTGTAATGCTGTGCAATTTAAGATCCCAATAAGGCTCTTGAGATTTCTGCATGCTCAATATTTTTTGGTCTTTTGCAGAACTTAACCCTGGATACAGTCATCCTTTAAGCATCTTGCATAATTCTTTGGTTCTGTACCAGTTCATCTGCAAGTTTCTGTTAGGCACAACATTAATTTAAAAATACAGCAGCATAAATTACCTAAACAGATAAATTTTTCTTATTACATTGTTGGAAAACTTAAAGCTTTCCTATTTAATGCAGAATAGAAATTGAATAGGAATTCCAGCATGCAAGAAAAGGTATACCTTGTTCTGTTCTCTTCACCAGAACACTGACTTCTTACCTAACTTACTCACAAAAAGAATAACTTTATAATTTGATATTTCATATGGCTAATTTGCAATACATAAACTACATTCATTTGTTTTAGATCACTTACAGATTTCCTTTTAACTCACCAAAGCAAAAAATGCAGCAGTTCAGCTGAAACATAAGCAGACATTTCTTAAGCAAGAATTATTTTGTGTCCTTACAATCTTCCTTGTCTTCAACTTGTAAAGCAATTCAGTAATTTGCCAAGGTTAGAAAGTGGGTGAAGTGCCTGGATTTTTGTACTGAACTAACTTTTTACCTCAACTCACTGTAAATTAATCGCTAATGTTTTTGTGGCTAACAGGACATGTTATATACTGTTTATACTGCAGAAATTACTGGGGTTTAATGGGGTGTCTTAGAGCAACGTGGTTAAAACATAGCTCCTCACAAGCTGCCTGCAATTTGCACTGCCTTCTCCACACAGGCACTAGTAGCATGTCTAAGTGTCTTAACCACAATAAAGGCCAAAACTGCTGTTCAGACTTCATTTTCCACATCTGCAATAATTAGTGGGCCTGTTCAAGTATGGCTATGTGTAACCCTCTCACCAACTGTTGAAACACCTGTACACTGTGCACTTCTCCCTTAGCTCCTGCCACAGACCTGGGGAATGAATGCTTTGCATAGTAGCACAGTAAACCATAGTGTCACACATCTGGGTGCAGAACATACAAATACCACTTGTGTAGCATCTGTGCAGTTTGTTGTGCCTGACAGCTGAGCTTCTGATGTACTTGCACCTGTGGAAAAATGCCCTTTTGGGCATGGCTGGTTTGCTCAGCAGCCAGTCTTCCTCTACCCACAAAAATGCACACAGGGTTGGGGAAGGATCCCCATAAGCCGCGTAGGCATCACAAAATAAACTGCTCCGCTGTGTTTCTGTTGCTGGACAGATTGGCAGATCAAGATGCTGCAATTGAGAGAACTTCCCCTTGCTTTTTGTTTGGTTGCTAGCTTTTGGCATCCCTTGTAATACTCTTGATCATTTATATGGAGCTTCATGTAGTAGCAAAAAATGTAACCTCAGCCCTGGGCTGACAGGAGAACTTTTGCTGTTATGATGGCTCCGGCAGCATCTCACCTCTAGTCTCACGTGGCACTTGGAAGTAGAGAGGAATGGTCACTGTCAGCAAAGGGAGGGCAGGGGTGTCATGGGGCTGCTCCGTGGCCAACTGAATCCAAACAGCTGCAAGGTCTGGGTATCCTTCTGGCACAAGGGCCGAGTGCTCCCTACCCACGTTGTCACAGGTGTGTGGCCATGACAGAGTGGGGATGTGTGTCTGAAGCAGCAGGAGTGTTTGCCTGTGCCGGGATGCGTGGGGAGCAAACGTCGGTGCTGGGATTGGTGGGATCCTGGAGGACAGGCAGGGCTGTTGTGCAGAGGCAGCTGCTGGGCCACCCCTGCTCTCTCACGGTCCCGCGTTTAGCCATGCCAGGCAGAGGCCCCAGCCCGTGGCAGCCCTGTGGCAAGGGCCTGGTGCGTTCAGGGTGCATGTACTGGACAGGCTGATGAGTTCTGCAAACTGTTCCAACCTAGGATTACTGTCATGCTACTTGTGGTCAGGGCACATCTCGGTCAAACTGCATCTGCCATAGGGCTGCATTAGCTTTTCCTTTGCTTTTCCTTTGCACGGAGCAGTCGGAGGATGCGTTCATTTTTTGTTAGTTCTGCTGGCAGTTCATTTGCCTGGAACAAAAAACCCTTGAGGTTAGAAATGAACGAGTATTTCCCAATCATGGCTGAAAGCATGACATTCTAGAGAAGATTGTACTGATCATTATAATGATGTGGGTTTTTTCTAGTGTTGTCTTCACCACTGTTGAAGATATCTTAGGAAACTATCTTTCAGTGTTCAAGTCTCATTTAAGTCTTCAGAACAATCCCAGAATGGAATCTGAGTGACAGCTTATTTTGTGCTGACTATCCAGGCTCAATGCCCTTGCTTGGGCTCCCTATACTTCTGCCACAGAAGTAAAGGAGAGCATAGCTGCTGATTTTTCAGGGGAGATGAGGCAAGTCCTTAGGTACTAATGTCCAAACTCCAAGGGATGACTTAAAATAGTGTTATGCTGTAAGGTTGGTAATAGAACATGAGTTTTGTTTTGTTTTATGAAGCTGCTTCTGAAAATCAGTAATTCTGTCCTGCAAATATACTCTGTCATGCCAAGTGGCATGTTGTTTACCAAAGGAAAAAAAAAAAAAAAAAAAAAAATTAAAAAAAAAAAAAAATCAGTAGGAGAGGTTTTCAGCCACACTTTCTTCTACTGCACACTCTGCTGCTGCAGATCATTATCAGTAGCACAAAAATCTTGTACATTTTCAGGTTATAGTATAAACCCAAAATGTCTGTTAACAGAGGCTACTGTGTGAGTGGCATTAACTGTGCTGCCATCAAGTGGAATGATCCAGAAATTAAGAGCCACAGATTTTATGTTAAATGACCAAAATATTTACAACATATGTGCTGGATTACTTGTTTTACAAACTTTCACTCACCCAGAAGTCAGTTCCAGACCATTCATTTACAGCTTAACAAACCCATATCAAACCCTAGCAGCAAATAGTCCATAAACATGTCAGAAGAAGACATATTACAGAAATTATGAACCATGTAATGTTAAAATACTTCATGGGATAAGACTGTGGTAAGTTTTCTATAGAAAAATTGCTGTTATCAAAAGAATGCAAAATAAATTCAAAAAACTAACAGATCTATGTAAGGTATGGGAAAGGTGCATGTAATTTGGGATTTTTTTTTTGTTTTTGTATTGGCAATGCCCTGAATTCTACACAGAAAAATTGGCTGCCCCCACCTCGATGGCACACATGGCTCTACCGCTGAGCGCTCCCCCTGTGCTCCTTGCCTGGGACGATGGCGAGCCAGGACCTACCTTGTTCCTCAGGCATGGATCTGCTCCTGCCTCCAGGAGCAGCGCCACTGTCCTCACGTTGCCACTCAGGACGGCTGCATGGAGAGCAGAGGTCCCATTCTAGGAAATGCCAGTGGAGGTGTTTGTACCATGCATGGGAAGAAAAGCAAAAGGCAGTGAAACGCAAATGTTTGCAAAGAACAGACCTATGAGTGAGAAAGAAGTAACATGGGAGAGATTAGGTCATCAAAGGCATAGGGTCTGATTTAGGGTGCTGGCAGCCTAGTGGAATGTGAAGGAGGTGGTTTTAAATGCTTTAATAAAAATTAAAAGAGAGTCAAGTTCACTTTACCACAAGTTCACTTTACCACAGCAGTATGTCCTTTTAATAAACATCCTTGGCAATAGATCAGAGGTGACATGAACACAGCACATGTTTCTGCCTGGCAAAATCAGTCATTAACAAGTGAAACAGAAGCACAAGCAGTAATGGAAGCCATCTGTGCATTTTATTTTCTCTCTTTGATGATTAATGGCCTCAGTGTCAGGCAGCTGATAGGTGGGGGGTTTTATGGCTGGCCTTTTGTTTGTTTGTGGTTGCAAACAGACAGTTCAAATATATGTGGAAGCTATTTCATACTCAAAATTAATAACTGAGTTGATGCCACCTCCATTTTCAAGTACATTAAGTTTGCCAGTCATTTGCATGCACAGAGGCCATCAAAGTATGTGATTTATGGACACATAAAATTAGGTTAGCCATTTAAAAGCAGCTTCCAAATAGCTGCTTCCAAGTCACTTTACGAATTCAGAGGAAAACAAAATCAAGTAGAGAATCTGTTCACAATGGGTCTTTTAGGACACTGTTTTGCTGACTAAATGCAATAGAAAGCTGGGTATAATGTTAAAATTGAACAGTCATAAGAGTAATCTACTTACAGTAGAAATAAAATCAAGTGACAAAAAGCAGAATTTCTTCTATGACACAATGTGCTTCCTCATTCCAAGAATTAAATTCACAGTTTTGTTTAAAAAGATTTGTAAGTGGCATTAAGGCTAAAAAAGACAATTTCTTTTTTTTCTTGACTTTTTTTGGCTCAAACTCCTATCATCTTCCACTAGAGTAGTCATAAATGACAGATTTTTCATCAGACCCTTTGTCTTCTTGTGTTCTGCCTAAAAAATCTCAGTGTTTCACTACTAACCTTCAGCAGGCCAAGTGTGGGAGAGAATTTCAGCAACTCTTCTATCACATTGTTGTAGCCTTTAATGGCAGCCTTCAGTAAAGCAGTGGTACCATCCTTTAAAAAAAGAGAAATGTCATAAATGTCTTGCCTGCATTCCCCTTGCAGGGGAAGCTGGAGGGGAAGAAAAAGCTGGAGGGAAATGCCAGCTCTCCCCATGCATCTGAGAGTCTCCTCTGCTCATCACCTTTGAGGGGGCACCTCCACAACATGTGCTACTGGTTTTAGGCTACATGGAGGATTGTTCCTCTGGCAGGTGAAAACTTCAGGATCAAATGAACCAGTGCCACCATGTAACATCTTTGTCTCTCAACTATGTGGACATTTCCATTCCTTTATTCCAGAAGGTCCCTCCAGGAAGCTGTCCCAGACATAATGGAAAAAATGAAACCCGTGGTGGGACTTTGCAACGTGACAAACAGGACTCTGGAGGCACCAAGCCTCCATCCAGGCAGACTTACAGCCCGCCAAGTGAGGCATTAAGCTGCAGCACAGAGTGCAGGAGGAGGTGCTACTCACATCCCGTGCGGCGTCTCGCTCAGCTCCCCGGAGCAGCATCACTCGCACCACTTCGCTGTGACCCATCTGTGAGGCAATCCACAAGGGAGCTGTCCCGTCCTGCAAACAAAATATGACTGCTGATGGCTTCACTTCAGTGCCCTCTGATATTTTACTGCCCAAGCCTAGTGGAATTGATGTACTTCAATTACTCAGTCAGATCCTACAGGGAGACAAATGCAAAGCTGTGTCCAAACCCATGTGGTAGGTTGGTGTATTAAGTTAGGATTGCTTCAGTTTGGGGAGTAGAGCCCCCTTTACTGCTTTCTATTGCATAGTTTGCCAGAAATGTGCATTGCTCTGTGAAATTAAAGCCCAGAAAGGCACCAGCCATGCCTAAAATACACAGGGAAGTTTGAAACATAAGGGCTAAAGGTATCCTGTGTACTTTGAACTCTATGTGATTAGGTGGGACAGAGGATGCAGACAAACCTCAGCATCCACAGGCAGATTCTGCAGCTGGGTGCCTGCCCATAGGGAGTGAAAGTTGTTTACAGAAGCTAGGGAGCAATGCAAGGTGATCACCAACTTTCAGTATTAAATAACATTGTCCACCCCCAGAGAATTGGGTAAAAACATCCTGCCTTACAGTGAAGCTAAGTATTTCACAAATTTTATCTTCAAAACAAGGCAATTATCAAGGAATCCAGCATGAAAAAATCTGCTTTGGAAAAGACCTATGCAGTCATTATTTGAGCACAAAACCTCAGAAAATGCACATTCCCAGTAAGCTAAACTTTGCAATGGAATTGCCTCCCAAAGGCAAAAGTGAGTTGAAGCACTAGAAGTATTTCACACTGCAAGTAGAATTTAGTTTTTGATTCTAAATGGCCTGATTGTCCAGACTGCGGGGGGACTCCAGCAGTTATGTGGTGCCAAAATGATTCATGAGCCTTTAAAAAAGGCTTTGCCTCTATGGACTTTAACGCAGAAGTGAGGCCCCACAAAGCAGGTGCCTGCTTCTGTCTTTAGGGCTTGCCAGCTCCCCTCACCACCCTCTGCAGCCTGTAGGCTTGGCTTGAAAGAGGAAGACAAACTAAACTGAGACTTCAAAAACAGCCTTAATGATAAGATTCATGAGAAATCAACTTTTTACATTAAATAAGATATTGCCACCTTGATCAAAGAAATAGTTTTGCTTCACAGTGCCACCTGAAGATTCCTATGACATGCAACCCAGAAAACTGTTGTTGAATCAGTTCTCTGCTTTCCATGGACTAGTGAATTAATCCTTTGAAAGAAACAGAAAAGTTATTTCTTCCTTTGATATAATAATCTGGGCTTCCCTTTTTCTGATTCTGAGAAGGAACAAATGCACATCCTGAGATCTTCAGTGTTCTGACTGAAACTAGTGACTGAATTCACTCTGGTATGTAACCTGTTAATATGAGTGTTCTTTGTGATTCAAAAATAACAAAGGCTGTCTTGTATACAGAGTGTGTGATGTTAGTTTGATGGCAAAAACTGTCCATCCCCAATGTATTTATTTTAGTGTTTTCCCTACCAGAAGCTGACACTTCATATTTTTCTAATCTCCCTCCACCAGAGGGCTCTAGAAAATAGCAATAGGTGCATTGAAAAAGCTGTAAAACTTGGAAAATATCTGAGAGCAGCCTGCACAATTTAATCTGCGTGAAGAACCAATGCTTTACAAGTCCACGCTTGTATTTACACAAGCAATGAAAACACAAGCTCAGCATAGGAAATAAAGCAGCTTTTGTTTACTCACAGTGAAGTTTGTAGGAACAACCCCTATTTTCAGGTATAAATGAAAAGGAGCAAAAGGAAATGCAAATGTTGGGTAATATCACTGCTACCATTAATAGTATTGCTGTCAGACATTATCCTCAGCTATAGGATAGAGACAAAAGTACATTATGAGGAAGAGTGGCTGTATTGAAGGACTTAGCTTGAAGAGAAGAAAGATAGTGAAGATAATGATGGACTCACATTGACTGTGGTCAGCTTTTTTCTCTTAAGCAAACAGAATATAGCACTCAGGTTTATGCAAATATCTATGATATTTATATTGAGTAGATGAGCTTTCTGTCCATTTATAAATTAATGAATGACACAAAGCAGATACTACATTTTACTAAGAGGTCACATGTGACTTCATGTGTAAACAGATATTAGGGCTTGGAGATGAGTCAGGAAGAAAGTGAGCACAGGGAAAGATGCAGTTCAAAAGCTACTTTCCTTTCCTGTCCCTCTGCCCACCCAGCAGACTGCAGATCACTACATTTCTAGAATAATTTTAAATATCCCATATGTTTGTAAGGTGTTCTTTTTTCCACATTTGGTTACAAGTTAGTATATATGGACAACACTTTATTATATCCAGCAGCCAGAAGTTCCAAATAAACTCTGACTGAAATAATGTTATTAGATATTAGATAGATATTAACTAATAGATATAGATATAGATATAGATATAGATATAGATATTAACTAATAGATATATACCTATATCTATATTAACTAATAGATATATAACTATATATATAGATAATAACTAATGACTTCATCTTGCAGCTTTGAAGCTCAACTTTTGCTTATGGCTTGAAATTTTAGAAAAGGCCAGATTGGGGTGGGAGGTGAAAGACCCCTCAAATTTCTGGTAGGTATTTCCAGGGGCAGACAACCCCTACTCTCAGGCTACTCAGTGTCATATCCTTCACTGCTCTGCCCATTAGTCCACTTGCACTACTACAATTTATTTGCCAATTCTTGCTTGCTGAACTGCACCCTATATAGATTTACTGGCTTACGTGTATGTGTAATTGCATATCAAGTGCTAAGAAAAAAGTCATTAATTTTCAGGTTATTTTGAATCTGCTTAGCCAGGCAGAATAAAGCCTGTTGGGACACAGATTGCCAAAACAGCATTGGCAAAGAATCTTACGGCTTTGTTTTGTAAGTTGAAGAAGCATAGAAACATCTCCTGTAGCAGGCTTCAGACATTGCCCCCAGCTCTGTCTAGACAAAAAGATGACAAAAGAATTCCTGCCCAGCTCCTCAATTTTGGCAAGAGCAGAAGGCAATTACAAGCCAAGAGAAAGGACATTGCCAGGGAGGAAACTTTCCAGGAAGCTTCACTATTTGGTTTTGTGAGAGCTGAAGGGCTTGCATGTGGACAGCCAGGACCATCCAAAATGCTCTGTGGTGTCAGAAATACCCCTATAGGACAGGAGGTGGGACACCAGACTGAGGGGACCTGGTACCCACCACAGCAGCAGGAGGAGACATAGAAGGCAGACACATGTGTGCAGGTCCGTGAATTAAGCCACCAAATTCCCAAGGTAGAGAGGAAAACTTGGACACCACGAGGAAGGAGAAGATGAACTCACACCTGGCACTCTGCAGCCCTGTATTTGAGGTAACATTGCCTGGAAAAGTTTTTTACTACAGTGAGAGCAATGTAGCTCGTAAATGAGAGTGAGAGTTGTCTGGCATCGAAACCGCCCCTTCTAGAGCTACATTCCTCATGACCAACACACCCCCTCCTAACAAAGTACAAATCCATTTGTTAGTAAGAAAGAGACCGAAGTTCATCCAACCATTACTTGACTAATTAATCTGTAAAAATGTTCCATTTGTTAAGGAAATATTTCAGATTACAGTGGGCTCAAATACAAATGCCATGCACTTATCCAGGCATAATCTTAGCAGGGATCGAAGGTACCCTCAAGCAAAGAAGGTCTGTCCTGCTGGAGATGAAACAGAAAAGCCAGGAGGAACATTCACAGAGACACAAGTCTTTGCCTCAACTAAGATTTAAAATTGCCTCGTGAAACATTGTGTTGTAGAAATTGGATTAGAGAGCTAAAGAAATAATGTCAGAAAGAATTAGCTGCATTATAATTACAGATAGCAGAATGCAGCTTTAATGGCAACAGGGTTCAGCCAGATCTAAAGTTCCCCAACCCTATTTTGACTTACTCAAAAAGCATTAATGCATACCTTGGTCTCTCCTTGTACATTGAAACTTTAGACTTAATTAACAGCTTTTAACATTTCTTAAGCTTTTTCTAGGGACACAGTGTGGAGGCAACCTAGGAGTAGCTAATACATCAATCCAAGGGGTAGCTGCCAGCACAGTTCTGGTGCTCAGAGGAGGGGATAGAGGCAGCAGGAAAACTGTTTCAGTTAAGGCCCTTAAAATACTAATCCTCTTTCCACAGCTAGGAGTGTACACAGACCTACACATGGAGCAGAAGCATATAGATCAGTGTCTGTTGCCAGGTTATGATTTGTCAGGCTTTTGGTGCAGATGAAAGGAAATACTGAAAATACTTGGCAGAGCTTGTCTTATGCCACGTTGTCCACTGTTATTAGAGTTTTCACACTCATTTGCTCTTGCCTGCTGCTTTTTCACTTGCTGCAGTCAGCCACCTGGCTGACATGCATGATTAATTACAAGGAAAAGACCTTACCCCATCAATTTCAAATGTGCAGTGAAGACCCAGGACAGCTACGTTGCCTGCAGGGTTTCAGCAGACCACAGGCAAGGGTCTCTCAAAGAAGGTAGAGATTCCTGAGAAGCTCCATCTCTAACCAGACATTTCTACATGCTGGGTGTAAAGCTGTGCAACTCCACCTCTGGCTGCTTAGGCACTGATTTTAGAGTCAAGAAACAGCTAAACAATTAAGAAACCCTTCTATTTGGAAAGCAAGAGAGCTTTCATACATGTCTCTGTATACCACCTATGCTTACCTATCCCACAGTTAGTTTAAAACCTAGAAAGCCCCTTGCACTCTTACCTAACTCCAGCATCCAGTGATGCACGGTGGATCCAGCCCCTGACCCCCTAGCAGGGATCTCTGAACCAGCCACAAATCTAGCTCACACTTCCCATTTAATGATCAAACAGCAGCCCTACTGCTTGCAGAGGAACTAATTTCATGCTTACAGCTGCCACTGGTTGTATGTGTTTGCAACATCAGGCCCACTAGAGTAACTAGCTGGAAATGGGGAGAAAAGCTTTCCATATGTATCAAAAACTTACAGAGATGAAGGCAACACTCATGCTTGAATTTCAGAGTGCACAGGATTGATGCAAAGTAAAACAAACAAATAAACAAAAGTTAAACTAAAAATAAAAGCATTTGCCAAAGATAAACTTTGACACTAAAGCCATGTCTGAAGGTCTGGAGATTTCAAATTTAGTACTGCCTCCTCCTAGAGCGCCCAGATTTTCAAAAGCTTTTCAAACAATTTTTATAAGAACTCAGGGATGTTGTAGGCTGTGTAGACCTTCAAAAGTAATGTACAACACAAACAGATTGATAGTTGCAAGAGGTGGTGCAAGGCTCTTACATCAACATTCCATACAGCTGGAGGGTTTTATTTCGATTTAGTTTGGTGCCTGACCCAAACATGCACATGGTTCAAACCCGTTTAAAGGAGTGGTTTGATCTGCTCTAGAATCATAGCATCATTTAGGCTGGAAAAGACCTCTGAGTCCAACTGTTAACTCAGCACTGCCAAGTCCACCACCAAACCATCTGCCCAAGTGCCCCATTTACACTGTCTTTTAAAAACCTCCAGGGATGGTGGCTCATAGGGTGTAATGTGTAGATGTGGAGCAGAGCTTTCAGTTTCAATTCTTTCAGAAATGACTAAGAGATTGACTTCAAAATCATGTTACCAATCTGAACTAAAACATAGAATGTTGACACAGCCACAAACTGCCTTCCAATGAAACACCTCCACAGGAACCCAATGCTTGGAGAAAATTCCAGTGTTAATTTCATAACTATAAAATTAGAACCCAGCTGTGCTCTGAGTGTTGATCATACCTGTCGTGGCTGGTTAACCTTTGCTCCTGAGGAAAGCAGCAATCGGATGACATCCAGATAGCCTCCTTGTGCCGCCAGGAAAATTGCAGAAGCTCCATCCTAAGAACAAACACATCAGTCTTACACTGCGTTGAAATGATGCCATTTGTCCACACAAAAACAAATCAAATTGAATTAAGTTCTCAGCCTTGAATCATTATGCTTTGTAACAGCAGATATACAGCCATGCTCAAGAAATAACTACCAAAATGCACAGTCTAGTTCATAATAAACTGTGTCAAGATTTTCATTCAGTATGCACAAGTAGTGGCTCCCATCATATACCAAATCCAGCATTAAATCCTGTGTCTGGAATACTAAGAGTCTAGTTCTTTTAGGCATTAAGCTACATAACTAGAAATTAGCTCCTGTACAGCAATAGAAGTTCATTTAGCTTTTATATGCTCATGCATATGTGTTCTATTATATGGATACATGGTGGAGACATGTCAGGTACTTTGCAAGACTGCAAATCCCACCACTGAAGGCTGCCCTTGAGGCTGAAGGAGTAAGGCCTGTGCCATACTACTGTGCCACCCCAGAAACCACCATGCTTCTGCTCTGGCACATCTTGTAGAAGAGCCTTCTCCTGTAATATGGTAATCTAAAAGTATTTCGTAGCCATATCAGAAACCAGAATTTTCCTGCAAAAAGCTTGTGAAAGAATAATTTGCGAATAAATTTTATTTTTCTTTGACATGTCTTTCATGTGCAGATGTTCTCAGAATTTTACTTCAGAGAAACCCCTTCCATAGGAAAAAAAATTATTAAGTCATATTTCATTAAGTATTTTTGATGGAACATTTTCAAACAGCATTATAATCCATCTAACCAACTATAAGTAGAAATCTGTATTGAGGTGGGACAGGTGTTTACCCATCCTACATCCACAGCACCAAGCACAGGATGTGCTAGGGCAAGTCTTCCCAGGAGGCGAGAATCTTTTCATTTAAATAGAGACAGGAATTAACCCTTTTACCGCATCTCAGATGTGCAAATACACCTCTCTTGCCAACTCAGGCAGGTGCTTATCACAAAATACAGGGCATTTTAGTGAAAGCCTGCTGTTGACCTTGTTGGCATATCACTATGTTGAGACTAAATGCTGCTGTCTGCAGAGAGAGTGTGCACAGCTACTCCTCTAGCTGAAAAACTCAGCACAGACTTATGAAGCATGAGCTGAATATAGTGCCCCAGGGACTGAATTTAGGATGTTTGACATTGATTTCAAGATAAATGTCCTGGTAAACAAAAGAGGTGACTGCTAGAACTATTAATGCATGTCCCTGGGCCCTCTGATGGGCTGTTTTCTCTGGTTGCTGTGTGAGTAGATGAAAAAATCTGGCAGTACCAGAGCCTTTGCAGGCTTCCTCCAGATGCAGAGAACACGTCAATTTAGGAAGTAAATAAGGTTGTGTAATATTAAAAAAGCTCTTTATTGTAGGATCAATCAAGATGGAGAACCTTGCATTCACTGATACCTATTTGATTTGAATGGATGCTGTAATGAGAATGCTGTTGCGAGGCTATAATGCATTTCTGCAAGAAATACTATTTAGTTCAAGTATTCTTTTGTCTCTTGCTCTCCTGACTCCTCACATGAGTCAATTTAAGATTAAAACATTGATCTTGATGGTTTTGGGAGGAGTATCCAAATGTATGCTCAAAATCCCTCCCATTTGGCTGCCAGTGAAACTGCCATCCAGGTACCACTTGACAAATGCAGCTTAGCCCATAAAAAGAGCTAGACAACACTTTTTTTTCCCAAGAGATCGTGTTCTTATTTTATTACACAACTCTTTCTGACTGGCTTTGCCCAATATCTGTGAGGAATAAAAGTACATTTTAAAATCCAATTGCAAACATTGCTCATTTCCAGAAGAGACAAGGAAATTATTTTATTGCCTTGACCTCTGGGTAAGAGTCTGCAGGTGTGGCAGCATAGCTATTTTTAAACTGAGTGGCAGCCCCTGGGATTAGCCTGCAGAGGGATGAATCACTGCCCTCAGATCAGAAAGACAATTTGCACAACAGCAAGGGTGGAACAACCTTATTTATAAATGAGGGGTGAGGCAACACTGAGGTAGGGATCCCTCTATGACCACTTCTGCAGTCACCAGCTCTCAGCTCCCCTACAAGCCAGTAGGGAGTGCAACAGCAGATCCAAAGCCAATGAAAACAGCTGAAAAAACTCATATATCTTGGAGAAACAACTTCTTCTTTGTCAGTCTTGAGTGCCCTGGGGTAGGAAAGTTTGGGGTGGGAAGCAGAGGCAAAATCTGCTACTTGTTTCTTTTGAATGCTGAAAAGCTCAACTTATCTGTGTCTCACTTGGAGTAAATTAAATCCAGAGCTTCATTGGTTCAATCCAACTTTCAGAAAAGTCAACTAAGCAACATCAGTTCAGCCATTTTAACCTTACTTTGCCCAAAACACTGGCAAACTGGAGATTCACAAATACCAAATAACATAATTATAATTGATATTTAAAAAGAAACGGCTTTGAAGTCATTTAAAGATTTTAATTTTTGCTATTCTTTCTGGCAGAAAATGAATGTACTTCAGAGGCTCTAGAGCTATTCACTCTTCTGCAATTCGTGGTGGAACATGACATGCTCTTTCATCCAAGGCTAACGGGTAGCACAAGTCTGTTCCAGATTTGGTACATATCCTCCATACAGCTCATGAACCAAAAGGCAGCCAAAGAATCTTTTCTGATTTTGTGTTACTTCTCTCAGCATCATGAAAAGCAGACAGTTAACAAAATCCACATCTTAGAGGGACAGAGTATTATAAAACTGCAGCGTTTGGCAAATGCCTGTCAGTGCTGGAGCCAGGGTGTCTGCTGTTGTCTAAGCAACAGCACATTTGTTCCACCACCACCATTGTCAATATTGTGTGTGTCAAATAACTCACATAGAGTTGATCGTGAATGTTGGCGCCGTGCTTCAGCAGAGTTTCCACTACTTTTGCATGCCCGTACTGACAGGCAGCCAGGAGAGCTGTGCCTCCGTCCTGTGAAAACAAAAAAGAATGGGTACAGTCAGGTGAGAGGTCAGGTGCTGGGCTGAACTTCACCATAAAAAAGGAGTCAAACTTTAAGAGTTTTCAGAATTTGGCTCACAGCAGTTCTGTAATGAGTAGCTACTGAATCTTTCATAACTTTAATGCCAAGTGTTGACATGCAAATCTTTCAACTTGGCTTGGTCACAATATAAATTTTTTCTCCTGAGTTTTAGGGAGGGAAAGGAATGAAGAAAATTCTGTTTTTCATTCCTCATCTTCTGCCTTGCCATTAGAAGCTTTGCTCCTTTCACAACTTCAAGCTCCTCCACATCTCTTCCTTTTACAGCCAAATTCCTCATGCCTGCCAAACTCTTCCACCAATGGAAGGACTGCACACCTTTCCACTGCTTCAGTGTCTATTGATCATCTGCTCTTCTTTGGCCAGAACCTTGTGCCCTGTTTTGTCCTGCCTCTCATCGATGGACTGTTGGCCTGAGGCTGAGCAGAGAGGAAGCATTTTAAAGTGTGCTAGCTGACTGTGGAAGTGTGAGTCTGACTAAAGGCACAACCATCAGTGAAAGCGCCGTTACTGCTGCTTGAGAAGTGATCCCCGCAGGTGGGATCAATCCCAGGCAGTTAGAGTTGCTGCATATCACCACTAAAGGCAGACCTAGGCACATGCATCAATCCCTGCTTGTAGAAACACTCCCTTGGGAGCCAGCTGAGAAGGGAAACACCTCAGTGTCCCTGGTAATTGATTCCAAAGCAGCTCAAACAACTGAGACAGCAGACGTGGGTCTTGCCATCATAAATGTGCTGTGCCCCACTCAGAAATTATCATTTCAGACACAGCTATGGAGAGGAAGTACTTATCGTCTGCCTGCCATGCCATCATGCAAAGATGATGCCTACCCCAAAATGTTCCCACCACAGGTCTTCTCTCTCCTCCCCTCCTTTCTCCCAGTCTCAAGCCTCTCTTCCACAAAATAAACTATCTAAAGTATTTTATGTAAATGGTTTCTAGAGCTGTTATTAATGTGGACACAAGACTGTGCTTTGGCAGTCTCTTGTTCTCTGAAACAACTCCAAAGTTGTCTGAAATTTTCCACACAGGCAGATATCCACAAAAGAAGTTGCAGCTTGAGTGACCAAATGGATCTTTTATAATGAGAAGCACCAATCAAATTTATTAATCAATGGTGCAATTTCATGGCTGTAATAGCCTGGTGAAAATTCAAGCTCTGACATGACTGAACTAACCCACAGGCACTGTTTATAGCTACCCTCAAAACCTCATATTCACCCTTCCTGCCACAACATTGAAAAGAAAAGAAGGCTTGGGTGTCAGCAAAGCCAGAGATGTGAGGCTGTTGTGTGACAGTCCAAGAATTGCCTATTAATTCTGGATTATTTGACTAAATACAATGTGTAATCAGGCCAGTGGAGTTAAATTTCTCTTATGAGAAATTAGACTTTCCTGCCAAATTAAATTACCGCAATTTAATAGGAACTGATAGGAACTGCTGGAACAAAACACAAAAGCAATCACAATTGTTCTTGGATTAAAAAACACCTTATACACACTTAAAAGACAATGGAAAAGCTAATAGCTTCATGAAACCTATTTCCCCTCCCCAACCAGTGAAACCCTGCTCAAGTGGTGATTTACTAGATCAAAGGGCTATAAACAAAACAAAACAAAACAAAAAAATGGAGAAATTTTTAAAGACTTTTTCCCTGAATGATGTTGAGAAAGAAAAGTTAGTGAATTAAGAAGAGAAACTGTGCTAGCCAGACTGAAGGTCCTCTGTGGAGAGGCAGGGGAGGAAAAGCTTTAGGAAGCTTAAAAATATTAAAGTTCCCTATATGGAGGGTAAATAGACATGCTCGGTTGCATATGGAAAAAGTTTGTTAGTTGCTTTATGATCTGGCTTTTGTTTTCTAAAATTCTTGCGTTTTCCACAAATTTCTGTTATTTTTAGAAGATTGTTTGGTTATTATCATAATTTCTGTAAGGAACCAAGTGACAACCTTTATTTTATCCCAAATAAAAGGCACACCTGCAAAGCTAACCACAGTTGGCACAGCAGAGCTGAAGCCCAACACTTGGAATCCCAGTGTGTGATCCCACCCTGGGAGATGCGACAGCTTGGGGTTTAAGAATGGCAACAGTCTCTCAAGACATGTCAAATTAATTCAAAAAGAGGTTCCTGACCAAGTGCTTGATTCAACCCAGTGAACAGTTTTAGACAGATACTTTTTTGTTTGTTTGTTTGTTTGTTTGTTTGGGTTTTTTTTGAAAGAGTTACACAATTCCAAAATACACCATTTGGATCTTTCAGACTAAAGTTACCAAGTTTTCCTAGGTCAGTCTGATCTGAGTCCAGGGGTTAGAAGAGGATCATTGGATGGCCCCTAGTTTCATCTGTCCACTCTGAATCAAATATTTACTGCGGCAGAGAGAAGTGGGTAACAATTCCTAGGCTCAAAGGTCTGGTCCCTGATCAAGAGGACAACTGACCTCAAAGACCTGCTCTACTGTCTGTCTGATATCTGAAGCTGAATATGTTCAACAGAAGGCAGTGGGATTCCATGCCAATCCAGAGGATTGCATGCTCTGAGTTGGGGTACCACTATGAAAAATCAGATACACATCTTTCTGTAAGAAAAGGAAGCAGGGGGCCGCAAACTTTTCCACTGACCATGTGATAAGACAGCACTTAGTTAAATCAAGGAATTGTTGAACAGTGCAATGGTCCACTGTTTATTAGTAGGCGAAAACTCAGTCCCCCTCTTGCCTCTATTGAGCTTCCATCTGATTTTCTCTTACACTTCACTCCAACAAGCTCTAGCTGAAGACCCCAGTGCTTTACAGACCATAAGGAAAGCAGAAGTTGTGGGGGATAAAAAAAAAAAAAGTAAATGACAGAGTTTTAGCACCCCTTTCAGCCACATGATTACCTCTTTCCTTTTTGGCTTCAGCTGAGATAAGTAAAAAGCTGAAGCAGCGTCTTTGGTACTGGCAAGCTTCTTGGAAACTCTGAGCAGGGCAGCAAGTGGGAGCTGGACATGTGAGCAAGCACTGAGGTGCTCCTGGGGCTATCACCCCTTCTGCAGTGGGCAGGAGGCCACTGTGCAACCTCTTAGAGATGGCACATTGCCTTGGGCATATCCTGTTTTCCTGACACAATGAAGCTTCTATTAATCCTGCACTGCAAATATTTCCAGCTCAGATAGGACCTGGACTTTTCTCAGCTACCTCTGCAATTCTTCCCCTGAAACCATTTTTCTGTCCTCCCCAGAGTCTGTCCTCTTCACTGGCAGCACATAACAGCAGCTGCCAATCTGCAGTGAAAATACTTGGAACAGGAGCACGCTAAGTGGTGCAGACTTCCCTGTCTATTTGCCGACCTCTTTCCTCTATCATCATCACCTGAAACAGCTTAGAATTATACCTTGTTTTACTATCTCTTAAATATGGAACGGAGGAGGAGATCTGATCTTCTGCAATCGCTGCCTGCTGAAAAACAGCCTCTGACATACTGTTCAACCTGCAGTACTGCTCAAAAAATGTACCACCATGCTTTTTAAGAACTCACATGCTTATCACATCTATCAGAATAAAAGAAAAAAGTTTCAACCTATGTTAAATATTTCTATGGATGTCAGATTGGGACAATGCAGAATAATATTAATGACTAATATTATATGTACTAATTATATAATAATTAACCTTCAATAGTACTATTCATTCTCATTAGAACATCAGCATTTATTGCTAATTACTTTATTACACTATTTTAGAGCAGTTTTGCCATAGCAAATATCAGTTCTAATGATACAAGGCTTAACAAGAATTGCATGCTTGTATTAAGATAGTTCTCCAGAATTCTCATATATGAGTAACAAACGTAGTAATCACAATTTACAGATAAGTACATGAAAAAGATGTTGGGCTTTGCATTTCCTTAGTTAAGTCTCTGTTTTGTAGGATACATTCAATTTGTGTGCTTATTCCAAATTCTTGTGGTGATTTATAATAGAAATATATATATTCTTTGCAAATGGATTAATTTTGCACCGCCCTTTAAAAACAGGAGCAGCCATATCTTTTCCAGTGCTGCTCCCAGATGAGTGTCTTAGTGAGAAAATGCCTTGTCTCTAACCTGAAAAGGCATATTTTATCAACTATATTGTTTCTGGGGTTTGGGAGGGATAGAGCAGCCTGTCACCTTGGTCACCTGTTAACAGAATGATGGAATTATTCCAAGCTATGAAAACCACATTATTAAATCAGAAGATTGAACTGATACATTGCCACACTAGTGGGCCAGTAGAAGATGTGGACTGTCCCTGCACTAAACTGACTGGTGCCTCCTGCTCAGGCAGGTGATGCTGCTGGAAAATCATCTCACATGCACATCACACGTCAGTTTCCCATGTTATGCCCATTGGGAGCTGGTGTTATCTTTCAATCAGCTTGTCTGGATGTAACAGAAAGCTGTGGCCTGGAGAGGAAGAACAACCAGCAGCTTAAAAGATACTTGGGACTGGCATATGGGCCAAGTCAAGTCTGGGTTCAGAAGCAGAGATAGGCAGGAAAAGAGGGGCTGGAATTAAAGTTTCAAGGTGAGCAACAGTAGACCCCAAACTTGCATTTGTCCAAAGATGGAAGCCATTTGGAGCAGCTGAACACAGGAATATTCTTTTATAATTTAATCTTTTCTCTCTTTTATCTGTCCTAGTGTTTCACATCAGTGTATTTTGCATGCTTCATTAAAGATGGTATATTGTCATGACGGATAAGACAATTTCAAGTCTGCTGTTCACCTCTTGGATCAAATCTTGGCCTCTTCACAAACTCCTAGTTCACAGGCTGTGAAAAGATTGAGTGAAGATGTAACTGTCTCTCTAGACAGAATAAGGTACTGAGCCTCTGACTTGCCAGCTGAATGCAAGGGAAGATGACCCCTCTGAATCTTGCTAACCCCCACCCATACTCTGAAATAAAAGTCAGAGAAGCAACATTTATTTGAATGTGCAACCTTACCCAAGAAATTTGCCCCACATGAGATTATCCAGCTGTAAGATCCAGCTGTTGTATTTAACACTGTAACCTCCAGCATTGCCAGCTTTCACAGCTGCACTCCATGTTGTGTCAAACAGCCACAATTTCATTCATGCTTTTATTTCTGATTGCTGCTGCGGTCAGAGACTTGCTCACCACAAGCACAGCTCTCTGGGGTATCAGAATCCTAACAACAAGATTTTTAGCCCCTAGAGCATAAGGAGCTAAGTTTCTGATGCTCTATCAATTTCCTTATATTTAGAGCCTGTATTGCCAGGGACTCCAAAAAGCAGGTATGGATTGAGAGAATCGTTCAAATCACAGACTAAAATATCTTGAGAAATTGATTACTGTGGGGTTAAAGAACTACTGCTTCTTCAAAGACATCACTAAGGACCCCAGGACAAGTGACTGGCAAGCGTCCTCCTCCCCAGATAATGGGAACACTTCAAAACATAGCCAGCATGTCAAGGACAAGTATATTTAATGAAAATATGGTTTTTTTTCCCCCTGTTTGCTGAAAGCAGAGGTGCTAATACTGGCTTGGGCAAAAAAACCTGGGTTGATGTACTGCTGTCAGTGATGAACTGCTGATCTTGCTGCTGTTGACCCCACGAGGGGTGAGAAACCCTGCCACCCGTGCTTTTCGCTATTCTAAGAAGATTTTGGGAAAGGACCTGCCTGAACAAAGAACTAAAAGCTCTGAGGTACATTTCATCTTCTTGTCTCAGATAGGAAAGTGGGAATTTAGGGAGGACTGAAGGCATTATATTCCTATGTGTCCTATGGTGGCATGCAGAGACATCCCAACGCTGATGAAATGTAAGTTCTATGCAACCAGAGTACAAAAACACCTAAATCAGGATCCTACCTGGTATGTGCAAAAAGACCCTTTGATCTTGTATTGGAGGATGGCTTATGAAGAAAGACTGATATCACTATTGAGGGACCTTGATGAACTTATGCCATTAAGTTCATCATAAGTAGGAAAAGCTAGTCCAAAGTTAATATTTCACAATGTGTTGCATTACTCAAAAATGTTCATGTGAGGAAGTTTCATCCTCTTAACACTGCCCTGTCATGTTTCATGTGAATACAAAAACCCAGCCTTAACTGTCAGAATGTATCAGCATGCAAAAATAGACCCATCATCTTACTTTATTCTTAAATTCAGTCGAGGCTCCAAATGAAAAGAGAAACTTCACTACATCATTGTGGCCTTGCTGTGCAGCAAAGAACAGAGAAGTTGCACCTGACTGTAAAGGAAAAATAGATTAAAACAGTAGAAAACACAACACACTTGACTGAAGTATAGACATTTCAAATCAAAAAGTATTGTGCTCAATCAGTTGAATATCAGCTGAAAAGACATGATGAATTTCAAGACTCCAGAGGACACCAGGTATCTTAACTCAGTTTTCTTCCCATTGCACTGAAAAATCTGTCCAAAGGAAGGAAGGAAGGAAGGAAGGAAGGAAGGAGCAAGCTTTCCTGACTTTGGGCTCTCTCACCCCATGTAGAAAGTACAGGAAATGGGAGCTAGATGTGAAATTCACTCCAGTGCCCAAAGCCTTTACAAATAGTACATGGCCCCATTTAGACCATTTCAGAGCCCGCTCTCCTGGGCACATTTATAGGACTCTCACTTCCCTGAGCTTCACAACAACTTCAGTGCACAAGAGCACTGGTTGGAGTAACTGCATTTAGTTGCAGAACAGTGCCATAGGTCTTTAGCACTTAAACTTCATCTGTTTTGCTCCCTTCCTGCAACAGAGTGATTTTGGAGGCTTTCAGTGTTTTTTTTTGTTTTGTTTTGTTTTTTTTTTGTTTTGTTTTTTTTTTGTTTGTTTGTTTGTTTGTTTGTTTTTTGTTTCTTTTTTTTTTGGGTTTTTTTTTTTTTGTTGTTGTTGTTGCCTTGTTGAATCAGTATTTCCTGAGTGATAATCAAGAGCAGCTCCATAAAACTGTTCTTAACTTTTTCTTTTGTTGCTTCTTTCCAAGCAATGTTTACCTAAGAGAAGGGACATATTTAAGTACATGTTTTGTTAGAACAGGACCCCACTGAAAGACATCGACAATCATGGTTAGAGCAAGTTTAGGCCAGTAAGTGCAAAGACACCTACATCATCAAATGTGGCATTCACTGACTCAGTAACTTGCAGATGTCAGCATGAGATTAATGCTCTGGTTCCAGGTAACCAAGGAAAGTAAGAAACCTTGGCTTGTACTGTTTGAGCAACAAGCACACTGCTATCCTGCACGACCTGCCACCATCCCATGTAACTTCATGCCCTCCTTAAACTGTTCTTCTCTTAAAACCAGTGGTTGTCCCAGAGCAATTCTGCTCTTTGCACAGCTAACACACAGACCAGAGCAACTGCAATCCTTACAATTGTCTGCATGGAGTATGAGTGAAAGGCAATTTCCCAAAAAAATAGTTGCTGATGTCCCTTCCATGCTGATGTCATGGTGCAAGACATGCCTTGAATGCCAAGCAGAAGATGCAGGGAAGGGTACGGGTGATAAAGCTGTGTGACTGCTAGAGATGAGTCAGCTCAGAATAAAAGGCAGAATCTCCAAAACACACAGAGTCAAAAATAATCCCTGTGCTAGCAATGGCATCCACTCTGTTTTAATGACCAGGCTGCAAATCAAAAGGTAAAGGTCTTCTTATTATTTATCCCATCGCGAGATCTGTAAATTGTTGTGCCAAAAAGTTAAACTGCAAATACATAAATGGCATAACTCTGGGGGGGTTACATCCCAGATGTAACTGACCCTCACCAACCAGATCTGCTGAAAATGTTTCATGAGTTATTACAAATGTACCTCTGGCATCTGATTTTCTGTTGTAAACTCCAGATAACTGATTCCCTGATGTCCTCAGAACAGAGCCTGTTATAAATGTTATAAATACACTATACAGCAAGTGACAAAGAAACAATTGGCAACAAGCAGCAGACAACACTCTTATTATTTGTAACAAACCACCAGTCACTTAATCAAGCCATGTTTGAATCCTACCTCTCTCTGCAGATTGATATCTGCTCCTTGCAACACCAATTCCCGTACACAATCTATGTGGCCATAGTAAGATGCTACCATCAGAGCTGTTGTGCCAAGCTGGGAGTAAGGAAAAACAAGTCAGTACCTTCAAGAGACACCTACAGCAATGAATCAGGCTGTCTGGATGAGTCAGCATCTCTGCCAAAAAGCTGGAGGGAGTTTATGATATCTTATTGTCCCAAAATAAGTGCAACAAGTATAAAAAGAATGGGTTTTGTTTCTAAACAGCTTTTTCCCCCCCTCTTTTTAAGCAGAGAATCCCAAAGTTCTTTGCATCATTTCCAGAAGAATAACCTCAGACACAGGAGCAGAGTGACTCAGCTGAGTCACTTAGAATTCTGAGTCATAGTCAGGAGAAGGGGCTGGGTGATTTGAACAGTAATTCCCTATCCAAATAATGAGAGCAAACTCACTCAGTGACTCTTCACATTATAAGAGAGAACTGTCTGTACAGAAATCTGTGTTCAACTCCCTCAGTACACTATAAGGTCACTTCCAGGGAATGAAGTAAGATTTATATGTATACAGTGTATGGACAATATGCAGAAACCACATGCATAAGGATGAAATACATCCTTCAAAACCATTCACACACAAAAGCTCAATTTAAAGAAGGAATGGGTGACATTACAAAAAAGAAACATGCAGTCTTAATTGTAAAAAAAAATAATTTAGTCTAGAAAATGTGTATGTCTGATACAATTATTAATGCAGTGCAGTGTGAAAGTCCTTGTCCAAAGTTAGCCTTCTTTTGAGAAAATATGAAGAGTAGTGACTTTATTTTTTCATACTGATCTCTGTCCTGTTTACTACAAGCCTCTATTTGAACAACCTTCCCTCCCTTGTCAGAAGGACATCATAGCACCAGCCGCAAAAGTGCTGTAGGACAAATACTTGCCTACAGGTCAAAAATGAAATGAAAATGAAAAGATACATTAAAGTCATTTGGCTTAGAAAATCTCTTACACTTTGAAGGTATCCAAAGTGAGAGAAGCTGCGGCAAGTTCATGTTTTGGGCTGGAAGTGGCATTAATCCTTACCAACACCAGCATGGCTACGTGTCAGTCACTCCCAATGCCAAAAAAAAGAAACCTGGAACTTCTCACCCTCCTTTTCCCTTGCTCTTTGACTCAGCTTAGCACAATCAAGTATCTCACCATGCGTTGTAGGCAGAATAGAAAGATCTGCTCATGATCCGTGTTATCATCCCATATATAATCTCAAAACTAATTTCAACCCATGTCAATTACAGTAAGGAAATTCACATGACATTTGTCATGTATCTGGGCTCCTCTTGCTTGGCAATCTTTTGCCTTCATGTTGGTGCCCAGTCCAGAGATTGGGTGGAGGAGGAAGAATTTAGGAGGCCAGCTGTTGTTCTAATTATGAGGTCTGTTAGCTGACAGAATCATTGCTACCTGGGCTCAATTCAGCCAACTCTTCGCTGTGATCTATTACTACAATGACATTTCTTTGCAAAGAGAAGCCCGAGGTGCTAGGATCTGTGTTTTTAATGTCACCACCACAAATAACCATGTAAGACACATTTTTGAGTGCTGGCAAATTCTTAACCCCTTGCCACTAATGTAAATCATCACACTATTTTATCTTATGTTTCAAGCTTGATTACTGACAGGAGAAGGTTTTAAATCATCCTGAAGTACCATAAGACATATGTTTCATGTTAGATCCCTACTACACCCTCTGCATGGTGGGTTATGGAAAGTGATGCAAAATGAGTGCTGTGGCTGTAGGTGCATTGTGTGCATACGCTGTCTTTGCAGTCCACATCTACTCGCCCACTGTTCAGCAGCAGCTGGAGGAGAGCCAGGTTTCCTTTTCTTGCAGCCCAAAATGCAGCATTGGCAAGTGGTGTTTCTTTCTGGTTGAAAAAAGGAAAAGGAAAAAAAAAAAAAAAAAGGAAAGCAGAAATAAATCACTTTGGAAAATCCTCTGGGCAAGCATATACATTGCATACGTTCTGCATTCAAGCCAGGAAAGTTTCAGCTTAGTGTGCTGCTCTTTCAAACTCAGAGCATGGAAAGGAAGCTAATTTAATTTCTTTTTGCAATTAAAGAGACCAATCTTCCTGTGCTTCCTCATGTTATTTCAAGTCTTCCTTGTGTCCATGGCAGCCTATGTCTTTTAGATTGCCCTGTAATGAGAAAGGATGATGCTAGGCCAGATCCACAGGGAAACATCACAGAAAACAACATGCTCAGTGATGCCTGAATTGTCTGTTTCTATGGTGGGACTGGCCACAGTTAGGCTGAAGCATCCTGCTGACATGTCCTGCTGCAGGACATCTGCTTGGGTCTCAGATTAGCTCTCTGCCATCTCCTTCTTTTCTGCACAAAAAGTTCCAATACAGGAAAAGTATCACTCATGCATCTCCCAGACTGCTTGTTCTACCTCCTGCCTGGAATTAACACCCTGGGACTGTGGGTATGTGCAATATCTCCTGGGTAGGAGTGAATGATGACTGCTCCAGCACAGGAAAAGGACAGAAAGAGAAGACATGGACTTTGCTCCTACCCTCTTTATCTAATCCATGCAGACAGTTGCCAATATTCTGCCTTGACAGGTAAGCACTGTCAAGGGTGAAGTGTGGGGGGGAAACACTGTGATGGCAATGATCTATATCCTAGAGCGGGCTCGTGCTGCTGATTTTTTAATAAGAGCCCAAACCACCTACAGAGGTGTAAAACATCACTTCACCAACAGTCACACCAAAGCAGAGTCAAAAATATGCAAGGACATTGCTTTGTATCAAACGCTGCCTTCTGGATAACCCAAAGAGAGTGCAGAGTGATATTAAAGTCAATCATTCAGCTTCAGAAATGGCATAGGCACTTCTTGTCTAAATGTCAGTGTGCACATGTAATGTGGCAGGGAATCAAGATTCAATAGTTTTATGCTTTATAATTAAAATGCACATATACAGCACAGTTCAAATTGCTTCCTTCACTGACATGAAGACATTAAACTTTGCAGAAACCAGTAGACACAAGAATCATGAATCTGAATCTCTCTCAGGTCTGAGCACTTTCCATGGGTTGCATTTTTAATAATAATAGGTTGGAAAATTGGCAGCTGTTTCAGATGAGAGATGTTCCAACCATTCAATAAATTGTAAGTCACTTCCTATAAATTAATAGTGGCATTTCTTGTGCACACAGGGGCAGGAGTGTGAAAATTTTAGCAAGCACAATAAGCTCAGTTCTGATCTTCTTTTCACAGCTATTGCATTTCCCTGGAGATAATGTTGATTAAATAATGTAAATAATGTAAACAATGTTGATTAAACTAGAGACAGCAGTTTATACCCTCTTTGCTAGCAAGACTGTAGTGTCTTCCTATCTTTATCCTTAGAACCACTAAAATTTTATGTAAAAGCAAACAATTGACCTAAACACACAGAGGCTCGTGTTGCCCTTTCTGCTTTGATTTAGTAGATAGATATTTATTTATAGAGCTGGCAGTTAGGAATATTGTCCTGTTGGCTTTGTTATTATGATATTCAGTGGAAAGACATGAGCATGTTTAGACCTTACAGAATGGACAATCAAATTCCTTACCTTTTATTGTCCCAAACTATCCCTTAAAGTCTTAGAAAGTTTAGAGGTACGGCAACACATCCATAAAGGGAAAGATTAATTTAATCCACCCCAGTTTTAACTACAAGGGCACAGTAGCAGACTGAATTATATTATTGCTCATCATATACCACCACTTTCACTGGTCAGGGAGGCAGGAACTGGAATCCATATTCAGGAACTTCTTGCCTGCTTTCACCAGTTCACATGAGAAGAGAACTAAATGTCCAGTGTGACCCTGGATGGCAAGTAGAAGTTCAAAGTCTTTGGCCTTATGAGTCAGAAATTCCTACCTCTTTTTTCTCCCCTCTAAGTCCTACAGTAGCTCTCCAGCAGAGTTGTCCTTATACTTTGGATCAGACCCAAGGAATGGAAGAATTCTTCAGTGCACCAAGGACACAAAACAAAGTTTTCTCCCATTTAAACTGATTCCTATTAAGCACTTTTACTTCCCCTTGTGCCCCTGCGTTGCTTGGGATTCCTTGTATAAAAGTAGAGTATACAGCACACTCAGACCATCAACCATCCAGTGATAAGATTAAAAAATCAGATGCAAATCTGAGCTATTGTACGTGCTAAGGTGAATGAAAGTGCAAAATCATTCAGATGATCTGGGCACCTTACAAGAACAGCCTTATCGTGTACCATGTGTCAGTTTATATCTCTGGATCTATAGCTATGTAATCTAATCCAATGAATTTAATTATTTTGAGCAATAAATGAGTTTATAGCTGCAGGATGTGACTGCTGTTGTTTGGTTATGAACTCAGTCATGTCTCATCAGATACTTCCTAGGGAGAGGTAATGTTGAATTTCAAAAGATTAATTGGACAAACTTTTTGTGTAATTCTTATTATAAAGGTAGTCTGCTCCCAAAGCAGCCCCAAAGTAAACAACTGATCCTCAGCACTGACAGTCTGGGAGCAGAATGTAATAAACATTTGAAAATTATTAGCCAATAGCTTTCATGAAAATTGCTTGTTTCATTATGTCACTTGTGCCAGCATCAGCAACTTTCAGGATAAAAGTTCCTTCACTTCATCAAGTTCTCTAAAGTATTATTTTAAAATCTGGCTGTGCTGATAATTTTGATGGTTTATATGCTTTTATGACAGCCCAAAGATGAAAAGCTGGCATTATGTTCATGCGGTACTGACATTAGAAAAAACACTTTTTCAAAAACGGCCTAGAGGAAAATATATATTATAAATCTAACAAAACCATTTCTCTGCAGGGATACAGAAAAAGATGAATTGTGCTAAGGTATCTGTGTCATTTCAGGAATATTGAGGGGGAAAGTATGTTTTAAATGCTGCGCCCACCAGCTCCTGCTCCCTGCCCTACCTTTGATTTGCTGTTTGCAGAGAAAGGGCAGGTGAGAGTGGTGTGACCGCTAAGGAGGAAGAGCGCAGTTCTTAAACAGGAATCTTGCAGATGAAAAAAACAAAGCAATGGACAAAGAGAAAGAAAAGAAAGGAGAAAGAGAATGCTAGTTCACCCACTGGTTTGTTCCTTATGCTGGCAAAATGCAAGAAATTTCCCTTTTCTTTCTTAGTTTCCAAACCAGTCCTATTGCGAAGAAGGAATTGAGTAAAAAGTTTAAAGAAGAAGAACTGGAAATCAGGATCAAGCATGATGGAAAAGGCTAGTGCAACTTAGGAGCAGAGTTCTTTATTAGATAGCAATATATCATACATGAAGGATCCTGATAAAACGGACAGGTGATTTAATATATAAATGTTGTTTAGTCAGGCAAAATGTGACAGAAGAGAGGATATTTGTGGGAGAAAGAAAGATAAATGCAATGCCATGGGTAAGTAGGATAATAAGATGGAAAATGTGAACAGCCAGTGGCAAACAGTAAGAATCCAAGTTAAGTTCATGATCTGAGAGAAAGAGAAAATGCCAAACAAAATGTCACAGGGAGAAAAGGGAGTGAAAACAGAGAGAGGGAGGTATGGTCTGCAGTTCTTCAGAGGGAGGGGAAAACAGTGAGCTACTTAGAACAGGAAAACTTGAGGGACTATAATGTGAGAAATAGGGCATAGAAAAGGAGCTGATAGGGACAGAACAGCAAGTAAGACCTGAAGAACAAGTAAAATAAACAAGGAGGCCAAAAAAAGATAAGAAAGAAAAAGAAGCTGGCATCACCAGGAACATGGGGCTGTTTGGGTGGATGCTTGTGAGTAAAGAAGGTGGGAAAAAACTCACAGAGACAGAATGGACAGAAAAACTAAGGAAAAAAAAAAAAAAAAACAAAGAAAATGAAATTATGTGTGAGACCAATGCAGGACCAAAAAGGGGATGACCACAGAGACTGCAGTCCAGAAAGGCAAGCGTATCCTGAGCTACATCAAAAGAATCAAGACCAGTAGGATGAGGAAAGTGATTCTCTCCCTCAATTCTGCTCTGGTAAGACCACACCTGGAGTACTAAGTTCAGCTCTGGGGCCTCCAACATAAGGGTGGGGACCTGCTGGACCAAATCCAGAAGAGGGCCATGAAGATGGCCAGAGGGCTAGAGCACCTCTCCTATGAAGACAGGCTGAGGGAATTGAGGTTGTTCAGCCTGGAGAAGAGAAGGCTCTGAGGAGACCTTAGAGCACCTTCCAGTGGCTAAACGGGACCCGCAAGAGAGATAGAGAGGGACTTTTTACAAGGGCATGTGGTGATAGCACAAGGACAAATGTCTTCAAACTGACAGGGGGTAGGTTTAGAGTGGATATTAGGAAGAGATTCTTTACTGTGAAGGTGGTGAGGCATTGGAACAGGTTGCCCAGAGAAGCTGTGGATGCCCCATCCTTAGAAGTGTCCATGGTCAGGCTGGATGGGGCTTTGAACAGCGTGGTCTAGTGGAAGGTGTCCCTGCTTATGGCAGAGGGCTGGAACATGATGATCTTTAAGGTCCTTTCCAACCATTCTATGATTTCACCACCAAGTGTAAGACTGAGCTGCCCCTGGAGCAAAGGTTCTCTGCTGCCTGTCACAGGAGGGCTTTAACTGCAGGTGGGAACCACCTGCTGTGCCACCATTGAACTGACACGGTGACATCAAAGCACCAGCGTTCCGGGGGGGGGGGATACCCTGACAGGAGAGAGGCAAGTACAGGGAATAATACATCAAATTTAAAAAAATGCAATGCAAGCAATATGGCAAAGGACTGGCACTGAGCTGCTGATCAATAAGAGAAGGGCAAGCACAGCAACCAGAAAGTGCAAAACAGAGAAGATGTACATCCATCATAAATATTATCTGTTGACATCATTAGTAAATTGCTGCTTGCTTTCCTCTTTGCCAAATAATCTTATTAATCCTGTCCTTAGATTAAAAAAACTTCTTTAAGGCAATCTTTTGAAATGACTGCTCTTGTGTGGGTTTGGATGGAAGAAGTACAAAAAAGTGACAGGAATCACATCTGGCAAAGGGAACGAACCCGTCTGGCTTCAGTGGCCACCACAGCACAGAAAGGAAGAGCACGGATCAAGACTGCCTCCTAACTATTACACAACCAGCACCAGCAGAGATGGTCGTAAAAGTGAGGAGGAGGCTCCTGACTGCACCAAAACCCACAGCACAGAGCCCGGCCACCCCAGAGCCAGGCTCGCAGTTTATGTAACACAAGGCACGCACCCTTTTGGGGCTGTCAGCTGTGAAAAGCGCCCGCTCCATCACCTGCCACCGCAGCACTCCCGGGGCACCCCAAAGCCCGGGAAGGACGTTACTGCTTTCTGCTTTCTTTCCTTCCGCCCTACACCACCCTCGTTTTTCCTAAAAAAAAAAACCAAATCAACCCCCAAATCCACGGATACCACAGAGCACTCCACGGGCTGCCGGCACGACAAGCGCAAAGCGGGAACCCAAACGCGCATCCCCCCGCCCCTCTCCCCTTGAGGCGCCCGGCTCACCTTGAACGACATCCTGCACATCGCAGCGCTCCGCCTCCGCCCCGCTCCGCGCCCTCCCGCGCAGCTCGGTCCGCACCGCTCCGCGCCCGGGGCTGCGCGGGGCCGGGGCGGGGCCGGCGCCTCCCTCCCGCAGCACTTTGTGCTCATGGAGTTCTGGCTACTATTGCTCTTTAGAGGTTCTTTTTGGGGTGGGAAGGGAGTATTTGGTTGTTTATTATTATTACTATTATTATTATTATTATTATTATTATTATTATTATTATTATTATTTAGCAGAATAGATTATAATAGAATCAATTATGTTCGAACACATACTAATTATATCAGCATACCATTTTATATAATTACAGAAAATTATGTTTTATTGCTATTTTGGTTGCATAGTTATTATTGTTCTGTTGTTGTTGTTGTTGTTGTTAGTAATAGTAGTAGTTTTAGTATTATTTAAAATGGGCCCCTGCTGCAGCAGCATCCTGAGAAGCCAGCCCCCAGGGTGGGGGACCCACACCACTCAGCCTCTGGTGTAGACCTATGGATCAGGCCTCTGTAGCTCAGGAATAGCACTGAAATGGTCCAAACCCCAGGCACCCTCCCCCCAGCCCTATCCTCATCATGGTGCTAATGCCACCTGCATAGCACCACTTTTGTGTTTCACAGCCTCTTCCCTTCAAGCAAACCTAAGCAAATCCTGTTAAGAGGTACTGTTGTAAGTACAGCCACAGTGCTGCCACCCAAACCCGTGGCGGGGCTGAGAGTTCCTTCACCTTGTCTGCATCCAGTTATCACCAATGCTATCTCCCACAGCTGATGTGCTCTCATTAGGAAGCCAGTAAGTTCTTAAGGGCTTAACTGTATGCCTTTAAAAATGAACAGCCTTAAAGCCAATTCATGTCCTGTTTTGCCTGGCTGCCACAGATTTCATTCAAAGTCTTCGTGATATAAAGTAGGCAAAGCAGGGCATGCTCTGGTGAGAGATTCCTGAATTTCTTTGCTATTGTTGGTTTAAACTGAGCCCTTAGGGATTTTCCTCTTTTGATGTGCACACATAAATCCCATTCACGAGAAAATTATGCATGTGCATTGAGAAAAAATACTTGTGCTGAGATCCAAATAGCTTATTCTACAAATCTTCAAGTGAAGGGGTTTCTGCAGATCTTTTTCCTGAGGCAACATTCATCTGTGCATCTGTGCATACAGTAAAACAAACGGAAGGCAAGCAGATGAAAGCTGCTAATAGCACCGGCTCATCTCAGAATGCATGGCCTGGTGTGAACCTTAATTACTGAGATCATATGATCCTGGATGATCACTCAGATTTCTTCTTAAACTTAAAAATACTGAATAAACTGAGCAGATTACATAGTTGAGAGTCATCCTTACTCTGATCCAGTTGCACGGTGATGATTGTCCACTGAAAGAGGAAAATATTACTGATCTGTACACACTCCCTACCTCACCCTTGGAAAATCCCTGTGTTTATTCAATCTATTCTGAATAACATGCCAAACTTTTTGCTTTCATCAGCCCAAATATTAACTTTTAGGACCAAAAAAACCCCAAAGAATTCTTTCGATGAACAACAAAAAAGGAGATGAAAGCAATATAGTTCTTTTAGGTCTGTATTTATCTTGGGTGTTGGGGGAAAATATTTGAAGTGCTTTTCTTAATATCCCCACAAAATCTGAAATTGCATCTATTTTCAGTTGCACATGGTCTACTGTGACTTTTCTGTTTTCATATTTAGGTACAATAATTTGTCAGAACAGTTGAATACAGAAATACATATATAAATTATGCTCCTTTTTAGTGGTCCTTTGAAAGTTTATCCCAGAAAGCACGTAGAAACAATATTTTCATGTAGATGTCTGCCTGTTGTTACACTTGTTTATTGGCAAAGAGGACACGCACCTCATATATATATAAACACAAGAATTTGTAATTATTATAACTGAATCTTAACAGTCTAATATAAGAATCATTACTAGAGCCAATTTAATTATGGCAGAAAAAGAAAGATGTCTAAACAGAGAAAAAAAATCAGTATTAATAACATTAAAGTTAAAACTTATATACACTTCCTGGTTTTTACTCCTTTTCTGGATGTTATCCTCACCTTTCCCCTGCTTTGCTAAGACCCAGAGTAGGTGGTTTCATTCTGATGGTGGTGGTCTGTGATGTTATGGTGAGCTGTAGCATCTGGAGTTGGTAATTTCAGGGACTATGATGTTCATGTTAATGGCTTCTTCTTCCCTCTAGGATCTGCGTAATCCTGTTTAATATGTTTGCTAACATGCTTTTACCTCTGACTCTTTTTTCACTGGTCTGCAGCTCCATATTACAACCAAACTAATTCTCATTTCAATTAGAAAAGCTGCTGTTAGAGATAAGCCATGTAAAACAAAATTGAGGGAGGTCAAGAAAAGTTTAAAAAGAACAAACCTGGCAAGCCTCAGTTCCCGAGGCCCTGCAAACTCAATGCCTGTTATATCATGGGAATACTGTGTTTTAGGGCTACACATCTTCCCTATTCTTTAGTCTTGCCAGAATATTTAAGACTGCAAGATACTCGGACTGGTTGGGATTTGCTAGCTGCTTGGCAGAATTCATCTGCAGGGCAGCAGGCTGCATTCCTCTCACCTAGTATTTCATCACAGTGATTATTTCAAATATCCTGACTCATGTTGTTTTGTTCAAGTCTGAAGGCTACCAAGGCTACCTAAGATGAATTGCAGGAACAAATTAAATTATTGCATTTAAAAGCTGATCCAACCATTCTGTGTAAGTCACAGAAAAACCTTACCTGAGCCAGAACAGTTCAAGCACATCTATATATGGACGATTAAGAGAAATAGCACAAATTTTGGGTTAAAAAAAATCCTTCAGAGATTACAATCTAAACCTCTACAATTTTTTATGCAAAGATGACATTAATTTCTATCTGCTTTAAAAAACAGCAATAAATAAACAAGCACCCATTTAGAAATGTGAATAGAGAGCAATATAAGTTTGCCTGCTGTGTATGGAAACGGATAAACACATTTCAGCAGACAAGATGGTCAATGTGTGTTTTGTAACTTCAGTGAACTGTGACATGGGATTCTGCCCCCATCTCAAAAACCTGTTGTTAAATTTGCCTGCCATCTTCCAGACTCCAGAGCTCTTTACTGCAGGGTGTGCCACACAACTGCATCTGTGTAACTCAGAAGATATTGCATAGACAAATACATTTCTGCAATGGCTTTTGTCATTTCCCATATGGCTGTATGTCAATAATGTCAATGCTTTTGCTTTCAATATCACCTGTATAAAGATAATTGATGAAGGAAGGTCTGTGATATTTATTCTCTGATTGTAACTTAGCTTTAATTCTGAAGCTTTGCAAATGGTGGAGATCTTAGTATAATGTTATTGATTTCAGCTGTATCTCCATTGTTTTACTTTCTTGGACATTTGCTTCCATTTAGTTTTTAAAATATTTTTAAAACATAAATAGGTTTCTATGTTTTTCTAAAAATAAATTACATTATCCAAAGTATATTAAAAAAAAGTCAATTTAAAATGTAAAGTGGAGCAATCTTCAGCAGATTCAGTCACAAATTTTGAAGCCTGATTTTACCCAGACAACAACAGTAGTAAACCTGGATCCTATGAATAGCAAATTATATTTCTATTTTGATAAAGGTATAAATACTCTTTACTGCTCTAGTTCTCTGCATGATTTCAAAATCCTGGATCATTGCCTCTCTGACAACTGTGTATGTTTCTGCCTATGACCTCTTGTGTGGGCCTGGGCAAGCCTTTTGCACCAAAATCTTTAAAAATAACTTCTCAGATTGTCTTCCTTACGTTCTTTTGCCTTGTAACTCAAAATGATGACACCAAGAGAAATACTACTTTTGAAACCATCAGCCTAAGGTTTTTGCACAGAAGTTTTTGTCAGCAACATTCAATACCAGCACACAGTAAGAGAGCAGCTCTAAAACTTTTCTCTCTTTCCCAATCTTTGGATTCTTTATGTTGCTGAAATCATTCTTGATCTTGGCTAAATCCTGCACTGTGCTGTGGAGTGAACTGAACTGGCAAGCTCAGACACTACCAGCAGTTCTGCTGTGCCAGCATGGACATCTGCATAGACTAGCAAATCCAACTGCTTGGCTGGCTAAATCAGTTCATGCTGACCTCTCTGGGACAGCTACTTTAGTGCTCTAGTCTGGATGAGGAGTACATAGCTGAAGTGAATCTCCTGGTTGTCTCCCCTTATGGTGCTCTTTTCTTATTGTGAAGGGATCCTGTACCGTGCAAACTGGATCCAGTTTGAACTAACCTCAAAGATTTCTTCCAGGAGCAGACTCAGTGGACTGCAGCTGCCAACTGGGATTGAAGAGAGCTAATCTAAATTTAAACTAACTCACCATGAAATGGGTACATTGTAGACTTCAGGTCCTCAGCACCATTTGCTCTGCAGATTCACTCCTGTCAGGCTGTGCTACTTGCAAATGTAGACAGCCTGTGTTGTGCCACTACTACCACAGCTAGCTAGGACATCTCTAAACTGCAGTGCAATCTTTGATACAGAAAAAGTACCTTATAATAAGATGTCTGGTACAGTCATGTTCGCCCCCCTCTCCTGCCTGAAAAGCAGCCAAAGTCTTGTGCTGGCTCCTTCCCTTTTCCCTGCGTGTGTTCTCTCATCCAGTGAGAATCTGGGAAGTCTCACTATTTGCCCAGGACTTGCAGATAGGCCACAAACTTACAAATGGGCCACAAACCATAGGCCTGTCCACTGCAGTCCATTGTGGGGTTCATGTATGTTTGCTTCCTCAACCCATTTTAGGGACATGGTGAACCTGACCTTTTTCAGGGCGCACAATGCAAATTCACAGTACATAACATACACAATAAATGTGATACTTTCTAAGCATGCTGTATCTACTTGTGTTATCAGCTTGTACATGTCCAACAAGAGTGATACACCCCAGAGTGCCTGGGCTTGCCCATCTCCTGCCTGGGAGTATTAATCATTCCTAAACCAGCAGGCTGTACCACCTAGGAATATTCATTCCTAAAGGAATCCTTGTCTGCTTCTTGGTTTGATGCCCTTTGGCTCCTTCACAGCACTTAGGGTTGAGTAATTGGGCTTGCTTCTTTCAATGAGAGTGGCACTGCTCATCTCATGTTGAAACACTTGAACAGCCACAGAGAAAACCTCCTGGCATGTGCCAGATTAATTATTGCATATGTGCTTAGCCAAAGTTTGCACGCAAAATGCTAGGACATTATGAGGTGGATATTAATTTGAGTGCAATGTATTACTGCTATTCAAACTGTCTTTTGATTAAAAAGAGGAATAGTGACAGATCTGAGAGGCATTTCTAAAATAATTCAGCAGACTTGTATTTACTTCCAGCCTTGCCTTGCGTGCACAAGGAGTTTTAAATCAGGAAAGCACCAGAGCAGATCCATGAATGTGTCACTATGAAAGTGCACAGAAATACATACAGCCTTGCTGCTGAGGTGGTATCTAATCCCCTAAATTTTTGTCTTTATGAACAAAGAAGATGCTGCTCCTTTCAAACCAAAAAATCTTATTCTTTCTGGCACGCTATAGACAAAGATTTCAATAACACAGCTTTGGAGAGATCTGCTACTTGAGACACTGAAATCAGTAAATCCTGCCACACAGTGACAACTCCTGATTGCATCAGGTTAATTCATGCTGTCATGCCTTTCCAGTATAAGCACCAGCACGCCATCTTCACTTTAAGTGCAAATGCCTTCCAACCTTCAAACAGTTCAGCTTAAACTCCTCTATGTGAGCACCTGTACAGGTACATCATACTCATTTTTTTTTTTTTTATCCTTCTCCTTGGAATTTTTCTCTCTTCAGGCTATATTGCTTTAAGACAGTGTGTACAGGTTGTGACTGTTTTCTTCATCTATAATTTCCTTTTGCTTTCCCTGCTTATCCTCTCTATATGCTGATTTTATGACTCAGTCTGAAGTGAATTGTTTACCTATTTTCCATCTGCTTAGCCAGAGAGAAGCCCGTGAGCCTGTGTTCAAGTTTACAATCTTTCTAACCCTACACCTGGCACTTAAATGCTAATGGATAGTGGTGCAGATAAATGAAACTGGCTGTCAGAGTCCATGAACAATCTAAACTTGATGGCTAGTGAAGTTCTCTAAACAGAAAGGCATATTCAGATAAAATACTATGATATCCATTTTTCCCAGCCATTGTTTGTATATTATTGTATATAACTTTACTGTGAGAAGTGTTGTGGATCTGAAAACATACGTGTCACATCAGTGTGAGAACAATGCATGATATATCCCATATGCTAGTACAGGTAGGAAAAATAGCAGATTATCCAGGGCTTGCTGTATTTTTTTTTTTTTTCTACAGAATATAACTAACTTCTTGTAAGTGGAAGATTTGTGTACATTTACTAAGATAGAAAAACCCCAGTATAAGGAATCAGGACAAATTCTAGTGATCCTCCTAAGCCTATTGTTAAAGAGAGGCACACCTCACTAGCACTGCACAGGAATCTCAAAACTGCTCTGTATTTAGCATGGAAGTGTAAGATTTTCACTATCTCGTTCACATAAGCCATTCTGACCAGCTGAACTGTGTGTGTTTGGCTATTTCTCCTCTGTCACAAAAGCTTTGTCTGAGGACAAAAGAAGCTGTTGTGGAGCATAAATTTCAGAGTCCAGAGTCTGAGATGCCTCCCTGGGACCTTAGAGCTCACCCCATCCAGTAAAACTGATCTGGTAGATTAATTTCATCCTCACTTGGAGAGAGTGGAGGTCCTTGAAGGAAGGGAGTAGACCTTGGGCTGATGGTATGGATGACATGGCACAATTAAGTTCAATAGGAGTCAACTCTATGCATGTGAGAGAGAAATTGCTTGCCTTGCCAGGTAAAAAAATTGAGTTATTGGCTACAGTTCAGTCGGTTTGATTTCTCTGTCTTATGCTCTGCTGGTCAGAAAATCAGTCCACTAATTGAAAAGAAAGGATTTGGCTAAAGAACATATGCATACAACTGTATGATAAAATATCCAAATGATAAAATTATACCACAGTAGTGCTACCAAGCACTATCACATCTCCTAATGAAGCTCCTGATAATTAACATGACTGAAACTAATTATTACTAAAAAAAACAACCAAAAACCACAAACAAACAAACAAACAAACAAAAAACCCGAACAAGCAAAAAAAGTGATTTATAAGAGCTGTAACTCTTTTAATTTTCAATTCTCTTCTATGAAGAATTTTTGTAGCGTATTATGTCTGTGTTACAGAAATCTGTAATTATGCTCAAAAAACATAGCAAAAGTATTCTCCACCTAATTTTTGTCACTTTCACGCGTTTTAAATTTACTGTATTTTCTGAGTTACAACAATTAAAATAAATAAATATTCTTAAACTACCTCTGTTTGAATTTTCAGTTACATTTTTTGTCTGATCCTCAGATGGAATAAACTGATATAGTACTGAAGTGTCCTCAGTTTATACTACTGAAAGTCTGGCTTCCTATAACATTTAAACAGAAGGTTCTATTTAAAAATTAAGAACTTGATGAGACTATGGTCAGGCTAGAGCTGAGATTGAAGTAAACCTGAGGCAGTGTGTAAAAGCAACACTTTTAAAACCTTTCTGGAAACAGATCCCAGAAAAAAACACTGTCTTATTATTAGAGATCAGATCAAAGACAATTCTGGCAGAGAAAAATATGAAATTCAAATGCCAATCTAATTTAACCAATGGCTAAAAAAGCCTCTTAGGAAAAGCAGTCTACAAAGAAGTAGTTTCCATGAGTAGCTGCTTGGCGTACTGTAGCAGAGAGTCTGTGGAGTGCTGTTTTCCCTTATTATGATGGCCAAAGTAGCAATAATAGCACCAATGTCAGCAAATAGAAAAACAGGATGTGAAAAATACAAGAGCTGACATTTTAGTTTTCCCCAGATGTTTGACTGACAAGTCACCGGGTACTGACCAAAGGGAGCATGTGCTTCACAAAAAATCAGCCATTTTATAACCCAGACTTGTTTTCTTCTTTTTGAACTTTTAAGTCCATGAGCAACTCTATAAAAAAGTACAGGAAGCCAAGAATAAGAAGGAAATCCACTAAGAAACAAAACAATAAAGTGGATGGATTTTAATGTTATCCATGAGAAAGTTTATTCAAGAAAAGAAAAAAAAAATTATATGTCAGCCTCTGTAGCTAACATGAGTTATGGTCAAGTGTAATTTGATTAGGGAGTCTTAGCTATACCTTTAGCTACATAGCCCAGAGTGTTCCTCTGGACTTATTCATTGGAACTGGATGGCAAAGAAGTTGTGTCTCACTTCCAGGGTTGCCCTAGCCCCAGGATAGTCACTGAGTAAACATAAAAAGATCAAAACTGAGATGGGCTGTCATGAGTTCTACACACTGGCTAGGGATAAGAAGTCATATTTTTGCTTTGAAAGTGTAATTTCCCTTCTCAGGAAAATGCAATTTGCCTTCCCTTGGATGGGGAAAGTGTTGTAAAGTAGCAAACATTCACTTTCCCTCTTCTTCTTCACCTTCCCTCTTCTAAGCCTCTTCTTTTGACTTAGCACTTCTCTGCAGTGAAAGAGCATGAAATACCAATCTGCCACAAAGCCATTTTAAAGTTTCTTGGTCCACAATCCCATTAAGCCATGAGTGCTTACTAGTAAATTGTTTGCAGCCAGGACATTTCAAGAAAGACAAGAGATAGGAAAGAAAGACAAAAGATAAGAAAAAATTTAAGAGCTATGATAAGAATGCTCTTCAGATGCATCACTTTAACTTGACGGCCCTTAGAAACTAAGAGTATTCACAGCGGTTTTCTATTATAAGACTATGTCAAGTAAACTTAGGAAGCAGAATGTACAGTAAAACCTTAGTACATGAGATTGCTGTCTGACAGAAGGAAAGACAGACCTTCTATTAGGCTGTAGAATAATGCTAAGTAAATGGGAGCTACTATACGACCATAGAACAAGAACAGTTTCATGGTACAGCAACATTACGCAGCCATCTAATTATGAAAAAGTTCAGAAAGCATCAGCTGAAATACCTGAATCATGTAAGGACAGACAATAAGAGAGGTTCCAACTGGATGGATAACAAGATCTAGCAGGCATAGTACAAGGACATTCAGAAAAAGATGGTCTACTAAGGAGGATGGTGTAATCCTAGTGTGTAAATTCAGAAAGAAACAAGAAAAAATTAACTCAAACCAAAGGACAGAACAAAAGTGCAGTTCTGAATAACTGAGTTTGGGATTACACTAAGTAATGTAGTCATCTAAACCGTTTCTGCCGATAGAGCTGCATTTTAGACCTCAATTCTAGTCTCTTGCCTGCCTCTATTCCAGTTACAAAGAGGATAATTTATCTTTTTCAAAGTGACATGGCAGGGTCCTTAAATACTAAAGGAATTTCTGAGAGATGAAAAAGCTATTTTCGTCACAAAATCAGAGACCAAAATGATCTTTAACAGAATGCATCTTATTTAATGATATTCAGTGAGGACACTGGTCTTGCCAGCACACTGCACCATTTTCCTATTAAACCAGAGTGCCTGCAAGTAACCTTATTTTACTCTAGGTTTACTGTGAAAAGCTGTTATTAAAGCTAATGAAAGTTTACATATAGACACAAACTGAATATTAGTTATCGGTGCTGCAATGCCTGACCGGCAGGAAGAATGATGCACAGAACTCCATGATGTCAGAAGGCTAATTAATTACTTTATTATACTAAAACTATATTATACTATATTACACTAACAAGAACTGTACCACTAAGTAACTAACTAGAAAAACCCGTGACTCTGCCGTGAGTCCCGACACACGCGTGGATCCAATTGGTCAATGAATCCAAACAACCATCAGCAGAGTCCAATTAACAAATCACCTTGGGTAAACAATCTCCATAACACATTCCACATGTGCACAAACACAGGAGCAGCAAATGAGATAAGAATTATTTTGATTCTCTTTGCTTCTCTCACAGCTTCTCTCAGGAGAAATCCTGAGAAAGCCAAGTCTCTCTCTGTTCAGAGGACATGTGAATACCATAAGCATTTATGACAGGATGTGATAAATGCCTTATTTCCGTGATAAAAGTAGGGATCATTATCTGAACTTGAAAGCTTCTGGTTGGGTATTTACACTCTAGGCTAGAGACTTGCTTACTTGATGAAGATTTAGTCTGTGGAAGAGTCTTCCTCCAAAGTATTAAGTCTGTCCTCAAAATTATTAAGACAGGCTTAAACATAAATGTTGGATATGAAACATTAATGGGGTAGCAAGATGCAAAATTTAATCAATAATGATTACTGAGCACAGACTCAGGACTCTTAGGACTATCTAATCTGAGAGACTTTCTGGCTACCTGGTAGGATATTGATTCATTATTATTACAAAAACAAAGACCAAATTCCCATAACACCACGTGGCAATGTGGGATGGTAAAGTAGGAACTAAATATTACCATTAATTACTCAGTCAGCAATAAAAAATATTACTCCCTGGGCCTCTCTATTGATGGTTTCATTTTCGCTGGAGGTTTATAATGTAACACATATGAAACAGCAGTATGAGAAGAGATATGCTGTACTGCACATATCAATAAGAGAGTGAAACAGAAGTTACATCAGCAAAGCTAATTTTCAACAAATATTCTTGACTTGAAATATTAAATGAACATTATTTAAAATAGAAAGAATTATTTATATTCATAGTAGCGTAAATGCCTAATAATGTAATGTAATCTGCTTATGTTATAATGATACAGACACAGTAATATTTTCAGTTGCCTACATTTATTCAATAAAATGCTCAACATCAGTCAACTAACAAAGTTTACTCCTTGCAGACAGGAAGAAATAAGGAAAACAACCCTTAAAAAGGTTGAAGGAAAAAGGAGGAAAGGCTTTACTGGGAGGAAAAAATGGCAGATAGCTGGAGAAGAATGTTTTCTGCAGAGGGGCACTGTCTCATAAATGCTGATTGCAGAGAGCTGCCAGCTAATAAAGTCTTACTTGTGTTTCTGGAACCTGTAATTACAAAAAAATATGACATGAGGGGAAGATGAAGTATTATTTCATTAATTATTGATAGTGACCTTTTTAGAGGATGTTCTCCATTAGTAAGATAAGCCAAAACTCAGTGAAGTCATAGAAAAATTTCAGTTTTCCAACTGCTAGTGACAGGCCATGCTGTTATCATCACCTCCATATACACACCCACACTACTGCTCTGTCTGCTTCCTCATGCCCATTATTATCTCTGGCTTTGCATAGCTCCAGGGTCTCTGCATAAAATTTTTGGATAGTTCTGCATGAACTTTTTATAGGAATCAAGTTATTGAGTACCTGTGCTGGGAACGCCCCCCATAAACATTTTTTCCAACCCACTTTGAGTCAAAGGCAAAAATTGTCATTGCATTTTTCATAATACCTGCCCACATATTTAGAGAGATCTCGAGAGATTTTTCAAGAAAATCTAAAATCTCTAGACATAGAGATCAATACCTCTATTGATCTCTATTTCTAGAAAACACACTGAATTAAAAAGAAACCCAAACCCATGTTTGGTGTAAGCAATTTACAAAAGGACAGAAATATCACCTACAAAGCCAACAAAATGTTTTTAAATCTAGGTATACATTATGGGAAATGCACACAATTTTATCAGGGAAAGAACAGGAAAATTTCTCCCTCTATTATTCTATCTGATTGACTAATTTTGTGAATGTTTACAAAGTTTCCTGGTTTTAACTTTTAGGAAACTAGATCCAAGAACACGTAATTATTGTACTAAACTATTAGGTTCTTGCTTGTGTAAGTTGTGTTTTCTCATGTGATGCTTACCAATAAATTAATACTCTCTTTTTGAGAATGGACATCTCTTGTGAGCAACCCACTAAACAGCTCACAAGAATCTTCTCTTCAAAGTGAGATTGCAAAGGATCTCCTGAAGCTAGGTTCTTTACCTGAACCACCCAAAAAAGTGGGCAGGCCTTTCTAAGAGCTTGCTTGCTCTGGACTTCCATCAGATACTTCCAGGTCTCCATTTGTAAAAACTGATTTACTCCAGGATATACTTGGAATTTAACCATTTTTCAATAAATAGTTTGAAATGACCAGTGGCTGTCCTATCTGATAGCATGGCATTTCGGTTAATGGAACATTTTTTGTATTCAAACCTCTCATATTTCTTATGAAGTGTAATCTATTTGATGGAGTGAAATGATGTACATATGCAATAAGATGTCACAGTTGGAAAAGGGAATATTTTTAAGGTGCTCTAGAAGAGAAGAGCATTTATGACATTTGATATACATGAATTGACAGAATGCTACATTTATGAAAGTCAACTTTTATTATGGAGGACACAAAAATTGTCTCCCACAGATATGTCTCTGTGGTGTGCTAAAGCCATGGCCAAACAAACGAGGGTGGTGAGATTTTCTTGCAGGCAAAATCAATAGCATGTGGCTGGTGCTTCCTGAAACAGTACACCAGGGATGTCTCTTGCCACTGCTGAGTGGCATGTAGCAAAGCTTTCAGAAAGTTATGAAATGCTTTGCAACTCACATGAATCACTCTTAAACTATTGTAAGCATTTGTATCTACCCATATCTTTTGTCTGAATCCCTCAAATTATTTTAAGAGGAATGAACACGGGATCTGTGAGCATATGTAGGATTTGAAATGTGAATAGGTATGAAACTTTGGATAGCAATGCCATTAATCAGTGCAAATCCTGACACAGATGACATGGTTTTTAGGCCTCCTTCTCCCTTCCCAGCCTTCACCCTCACCGCCCTAGCTCCTGTGTTATCCGAACTCTGTGCCAAATAGCTTCAAAAAGACAGGAGACTCATTGTCTGCCGTGGATGAGCAGGAGCATCCATTTCACAAGGAGCTGCGAGCACTGACTGTGCATTGCAAGAGGGTAGCCCAGACTACGCAGTTTCCAGCAGCCGCAGAGCACTGAAAAATGGCAAGAGGAGCTGCGATTTCTGCAACACTCACACAGGATCTTCCTGAGGACCTGCAGAGAGCAGCAGGGATGTGGGGATCCCCAACCTTGTGTGGGAATGTCCTTGCTCGGGGAGGAAGCTTGGACACCTTAACTTTGCTCCCTGTATGTGTTATAGCAGGTCAGGGATTATCAGCGAATCAGAATGGTTTGGGTTGGAAGGAACCTTTAATGATGATCTAGTTTTCCAAGCCCCCTACCCTGGGCAGGGTCACCGCCCACTAGACCAGGACGCTCAGAGCCCCATCCAGCCTGGCCTTGAACACTGCCAGGAATGGGGCATCCACAACGTAACGTGTTGTGGGCAGATTATGAAGGTGGCATGCTCTGAGACTTCTTCACGGTCACAAATACTGACTCGCGCACTTACCGGAGAAGAGGAGGCTCAGAGAGCTCCAGCTGAGCCGGGGGGCGGCACCTCTGGGCATGCCCGCGGAGCTGGGCGCCCGGGCACACACCTGGGGTAACGCCGCGAGCCCCGAGACCCTTCCCCCGTCCCGTCCCGTCCCGCCCCGTCCAGCGCACCCGCACGCCCCGGGGGACGGGGCTGCGCCTCGTCCCGCCCCAGCCCGCACCGCGCAGCGCAGGCAGGACGCGAGAGAGGTGCGGGCAGCCCCCAGCCTGCTCCTTCTCCTTCTCAGTGGCCGTTCCTTCTCCTGCCCCGCTCCCGCACGCCCACCGCCGCGGCAGTGCCGCCCCGGGGCGGCGAGGGCAGAGCCCGGCGCAGGATGGCCGCGCCGCCGGGCTCCCCGGCGCTCTGGGCGCTGCTGCCGCCGCTCCTCGCCCTCTGCGCCGCGCAGCCGGGCCCCGGCGCCGCCCGCGGGACGGGGCTCAGCCTCCACCCGCCCTACTTCAACCTGGCGGCGGCAGCCCGCATCTGGGCCACGGCCACCTGCGGGGAGGCGGCGGGCGGCGGCGGGCGGCCGCAGCTCTTCTGCAAGCTGGTGGGGGGCCCGGCCGCCGCCCCGCTGGGACGCGCCATCCAGGTAACCGGGCGGCGGGACCTTCCCCGAGCAGCACTTCCCCATGCCCGGGCTGTGTGTGGGTGTGGGTGGCTTTTTTGGGGGGGGGGGGGGGGTCTGATGTGACCCCGCTGTGCGCGGTCTCGTTTCCTCCTGGCTGAGCGTGTGCCACGGGCATAGGTGGGGGAGCGTGCCCCGGCGGGAGCCCAGGCAGGGGAGCGCCGGGCAGAATGGATGGAAGCGGGCAGCGGCGCCTCCGCCCGCGCACCTGCCCTCAGGTGTCCCGGCGCCTCCTGGAGCCGCACACCCTCCCCGCCCCGGGGAGCGGCAGCCGCCCCTGGCCGCGGTGCCACGGGGCTGCGGCTGCTGCCGGGCGTGTGTGTGAGCTGCTCGGGCACCTGGAGTGCCTCGGGCTGCTGTTTTGTGGCCTCAGCGCGTGGCCCGTGGTCTGCGGTAAGCAGCGAGATATTGCTGGGGGTAAACCAGCGAAACTGGGGGAATGGATGGGACGGGGCTTCACTAGCAGCTGCTGACTGGACAGCGGGCATCTCTCTATAGGCGGTGGGAAAAGAGTCCTGGCTTTAGTCAAGTATTTTGTGGTGTTTTAGAAGCACAAAATGTGAGGCTTATCGTTTGTGTCTTGCATTGCTTGTGGGAGGAAACCAGAGACTTCCTGGGACTCTGACAGGGAGTATAAACGCAGAGGGCAGCAAGGATCATGCTGTTCTTTCCTAGCATAGCACAAGATTACTACACACGTTTTGTGCCAGTCACAAGAAAGATAACAAATCACCTGCAAAACTTTTGAAAAAGGACTAATGGAAATATATCTTTCCTTTGGAAGAAAGAAGTATGTCCACATTTGTTAGAGGATAAGGAAGGAGTAACAAATGCACCAAACTGTTGTACTACAATTGATATCTGTTTGATCAGAGCTTTGTTAAAAGAAGGGACTTTCCTGAAACCTCAGACCTTCCAAAGTTATTTTAATTGTATTCTCTCTTGGTGGGAGGAGAACCAGAAAGAAACTGCAATTTGGAAGAGATTTTGAAAGCTTAAAGGTCCACTGTCTGACTTTAGGCAATACAGAAAGCATACAAGTAAATTTTTAGCATCTTGAAAGAAGAGCTAGTGTTTCAAAGTCTTATGTATGTTTTATAATGAAATAACTCTTAAGATATGGTTTCAGAAGGGGTTGCCATGGATAACAGTTGTTCTTCTCATTTTTTAATGAGAATAGGCACTCAAGAGAGGGGGAGAGGATGAAGAAGGTGCAGCATGTGTATTGCCATGTGCCAGAAGGGACCCTGCACCATCATGCAGCCTGTCCTCACAGTTCATTGGGCAGCCACAGCCAGCAGTGTGCTTTGCTCTGGACTTCCCTCTGCCATAACTCCCTGCCTCACAATGAAATTCTTATATATCTCTCTCTTTTTATATTACCTTATATCTGTGCAGTGCTTTCAGTCATAAAAAAAGCTCAAAGTACTTTGGAGATGCTTACACACATCTAGTAAAAGGGAAACTGGTTCTAGTAAAAGGGAAACTGGGACACAGGTATTACATGCTTAAACTGAGATTATAAAAAAAGGTTGTGATGATCAGGAAGGTGCTTGGTTTGCTGCTTTTAACACATCTCTGAAGTTTAGGGCACCCATCCTTTCATACTGAATGCAACATCCATCTTTAAAGTTGCCTGAAACAACCGTGCCACCATGTAAATTGTAAACCCAGAAATCTCTCAGCAACTCGCTACAGCCCACTGCTGCAATGAAATCTCAAACTGACATGCCTTGAAATATCAGAAATCACAGGGTAATAAAAATCAGCCAAAGCAAACATCAGATAAACTTGTCAAGCAAGCGTAACGAAGCCTGCGTGTTGCCTCTGATGGTTTTTGTAGTTGTTCCCTTTATATACTAACACTCAACTGGAAATGAGGGTTTGCTGTGTACAGGAAGAGGGAGGCTAGAAAGGGGTGAGTTGTTCTTCTTAAATGTTTGACTTGCAGGTCCTAGGTTAGAGGGCTGTTATGGTTCGTGCCCAATTAAAGTTCCCAGAAGGAGTACTGATAGCTCAGCCCTGGCACGAGGAAGCGTGTTGGGCCTCTCAGAGCGTTTGTGTAAGGACAGATACTGCAGCATCTCTTTCCACTTATAACAAAACCCCATTGAGATACATAACATGAATGCTTCTGTGGTTTACCAGTAGTTGTTGTGGTTCAAGAAGTGCTGGAAAGTCTTTCAAAAGGCCAGGGAAATCCAGACAAATCCAGACATGGAAAACACTCAATGTGTGTATTCTCAAGCCACTTCACCTCTCAAGTTCAAAGACACTGTAAATAAGAGAATTTCTTCTTTCATGGAAAATTGGAGAGAATTGCATTAAACAATTGCATTACATACTTTTACATAGAAGGATTTAATATCAGCAATTTAAAATCAAGTGGTGTTTCTTGAGGGAAGGTCATGTGGCTTTTAAAAAGTGATAGGTGTAATAGCCACTGCGTTGTGCTGGTTCAAGTTCAAGTGATACCACACACTTGAGTCACTCTTTTGGACTCTCTACACTGCTGGATTGCAGGAGTTGCTCTATGAATAGGGAAATTGGAAAGGAGGTGCAGAATGTGATCCTCATTCTGGCAAAGGGAGCAGACAGCTCTGTTGCCAGTGCTATCTGAAAAGAAGGCAAAGAAGAAGAGCAGCCCCAGCATCATTTCCATTGGTCTGACATTGGTTGTTCTCATTCAGCTTGTAATTTACTGATGTGTCTTTTACTGAAGCCTGTGATATCCAGCAAATCCAGAAAGAGCATTTGGATGTCGTTTAAAGGTGGTCAATGGGGTGGCTGGTCCCTTTGTAGGCAGCTCAACCAAGTCTCTTAAGGCAGTGCTGGACATACACTGTGGAAAGAGGTGGGTTTCCATATGTAGCACACTGGCATGTAGGAAATGATTTAATGAGAACAGTGTTGAGTGAAGAAATGCACAACAGTATAAAATATTTCAGCAGCTGATAGATAAGTGGCATGCCTGGTTTTGCCTGCCAGTCTGTCCACAATGGTGTGCGGGCGTGAGTTAAAGTCTAACTGCATACCTGTCCTGCCCTGCCAGTGGGCACAGAGCTGCTGGGTATGAAAAAGTGAACAAATCCTTCATTGTTGTCACTTTCTATAACTTACAGGCAAGACATTTTCATCCCTGTGTGTCCCTGGTCCACACTAGCATATTTCAGCAAAACTCTTTCATGCAGTTCCAGGTCTCTCCTTTGCTCAGGAGAAGCAGGGAGAAGGAGGGTAACAAGGTCACCAGCAAATGCACATCTGCCTGTCTGATGAACTGCAGCCAAAATCAAACCAAACTTCAAGGCCCAGTCTACTAGAATGGAGACGTGTCCTGTAACAGCCAGGCTGAGCACGATGTGCCTGAGATATTGCCAGTGAGAAGGAAGGAAGGCTGCTCTGTCCAATAATTTTTTTTCTTTCATTTTTGTTTTGCTGCCTAGTTGGCAGGGTTGTTGGAATGTAATTTAAATAACTGAAACTCCAGCTGTTGCAATGAAATTCTTTGAGTTATGTGCCCCAAAAGAGAAAGATGGTATCTTGAGTTCAGATCAAGTGATCTGGTATACTGAAATCAGATAAGTACATGTAAATTAAACTCTTGTGTTTAATACTCCCCATTGTTTTCTTCTCATTCAACCTTTCTTTGAGGTTGTTTCCAGATCAGAGCTGAAACTACTGCAACAGCAACTGTTTCCTGTGTACTTCCAGCCTGATCATTGTGAATGTAATTTAGATCTAAAGAATATGTTTCAAGCCCATTATAAAGCTATTTAAGGAAGCTTGTCCTGTTGTAACATATATGTCAGAACTCAGGTATGCATTTGTCAGGGAAGATGTTTTGATGTGGTAGTAACTGCAGTTGCCAGTGCATAGATTGATTTCTCAGGGTATGGATTTTTGCAGATAGTGACATGATGTTCTTTGTCATCGCTGCAGAAACTGGCAGTGTTGCCTGTAGCTAGCACGCGCTGATGTGTATCTGCTGCAGCAAACCACCTGAATCAGACAGAGTCCTGGCATATTGTAGTTTGTATTAAAGTCAGCCAAACCATCTTCTCTAACAGAGCTGGAGGAAAATCATGTTATAACATGACCCCATCTGTAGTTAACCAACTCGTGTATGTGAGTATTTAGTCTCTTTGAATTGTCAAGAGTTAACCCCCAGCCAGACTGGCATCGGCTGTGCTAAATCAGAACAGCTAATGAGAGCCATGTCTTCTGGAAACTGCATCATATTCTGGGCTTTCTGGAAGAGCAAGATGAGAATGGAACTACTGCTAGATGCAGATGCTGAAGTTGCTGCTATTGATGCAGAAATTTTCAATTCAGTGAACATCTATTTCAGTTTCAAACATCAATTTTCTATTCAGTGAACATATTTGAAAGGCACAGGATGGTCTATTCGTATCACATGAGATTGATGAAGTATTTTCCAATCTGTTAGTAGCTATGGTAGATGTTAAATAAATTCTGCTGAACATCTTAAACTCACCAAGCTTGCAAGACTGCACCCAGCAAGAGTGTGAGAGCTCTTCTGTTACTTCTCTGTAAAAAGTGGACAAGTATGATTGCTCCACTTACTTTACACTGGTTAGTTTGACAGCAGCGACAAACAAAACAATGGCACTTATATAGGAGTCAGTTAATTCTTAAAAGGTAGGAATGTGCTTCATGCACGGCAGTTTGGATTGTGGAAACAACAAAAGATTTATCACATGCCTTTGATGGTAACATATGCTTAGTTGTTAAGGTAACATTTGCCCCATTCCCTGTATTTTAAACAAGAGTCCAGCTCAGTGTCAGCAACTCAGAGACTGATGGATTAATCAACTGTCCTACTGAAGTAGCCATGGCAGGTGTACTGCCATTCAATGAAAATGTTCTTTTTCTACAAAGATCTGTAGCTGACATTTTCACTGTTTAGCATTTTCACTGATTATTTCCACCTAGTGTTGTAATAAGAAGGGAATGGGACGCTCAGAAGATCCCTTAATAACTAATTTCAGCAGTTCAGCACTAATCTTAGTAGACTATAAAATGCGTTTTCTCAGAGATAAAAATAGCTTGTGGGGCAAGCCAAGATATGAAACAAAAAGACAATTAATTTTCCTGAAGTTGATTCATCATTATTGTACAAAGAGCTTAATAGACTCTCAAAGGGCATATCTGGATTGTGGCTTTAGTTGTATACTGGAAATTGGGTAGTAACTTCTTGAAATGAAGATACAATGCCATTCTTTAAAGGGAAGCTTAAAGGGAACAGTCTGTTGCATTTTCCACAAGTACATATTGTTTAGAAAACTCTGATTCAGAATGTATTTTAATGGCACAAAAAAAATGAAAACAGTGTTATAAAATTCTAATACCAAAGTTATTGCCAAGTAACAGAGCTTTTTTGTTATGGTTTTATTTATACCAGGCAATATGAATATGTGGATATTTCATGGTGTTTTAGAAGAACTGAGAATAATTTGTTTGTTGTTCCTAATCCAGTTCTGAGAATCTTTATTTCACTAATTTTCTGCAGATTTCCTGCAGACACCACTGTAGAAGTAATATAGGTAATTTCACCAAAGTGTCAATAAGTTAATAAAGATTTACTGTAATTCCGTTATTGAGGTTTCTGAAGTTTTAGTTTGTAACATAAAAGTTAGTGTGTTTCAGTGTGTAATTTAATTACTAGGAGAATAATTTATACATTAAAAATTGTGGAATATAATGGAACAAAATTTACCCACATTTTTAGTCAACACCCTAGTTCAGAATCTCCATTAACAAACACATGTTATCAATGTGTAAGATGTTGTCTGAGACCATGTTTTTGATTGATTGTGTTTCAGGGCCAGTTTTGTGATTACTGCAATGCTGCTGATCCCAGCAAAGCTCACCCAATAACCAATGCCATTGATGGCACTGAGAGCTGGTGGCAAAGTCCCCCTCTTTCCATGGGCTTGAAGTACAACGAAGTCAATGTCACCTTAGATCTGGGGCAGGTGAGTGCCTGAGCTATGGGGTGAGGTGTGATCATCTCTTGCATTTGTGCATATGCTTTGCAGTTGGGAGAGACGTTTGAGCTGATGATTTTTACTTGCTGACATGACTTCCAGCTTTTTTGTCTGGTTTTTGTTCTGTGTTATTTTACCAAGTTGACTGTATACTGTATAAAGTGATTGTTTTCCTTTAGGAATTTTGATGATGGGGTTTCTTGCCGCTGGGATGATACAGATACAGTGATGATGTACTTTCTTGCACAGACACTGTAACTCATTAATTTGAAGTGGAATGGAGGGACCTCTCAGTTGAAACTCAAACTCTTCCTTCTGTTTAATATTCCCCTTTTCCATGAGCTCAGAGAGAGCGACGCTTCATGATCTCTGTGCATGCACACATTTTGAGAATAAAGTTTGGAGTCTGCTTTTGCCTCAGGGGTCCTTCTGGTTTCTCTGTCATCCAGCAAGATCTTCAAGATAGACAGAAAAAAACTGATAAGGTGGTCTAAAAGGGAAGGGACAGCAAAACCAGTGTAATATGAATTAGTAATGAGACAGTAACAAGAACACCCATATTTCTCCTGCAAGCAATAGGCAAGTAGCTAAGAGTACAGCCTCTCTATCTGTTTTTTAAGCCACAGGGATTGATTCTCAGCTGCCATGATTGGGTGCTGATCCAGTGAAGTTAGTTACACTGTGCAAGCTCACACAATGTGAAAACACATGCTTACAAATGTATTTGTGGGCCTGCAAAATACTTGTATCCACATGCATATGTATTTTGAACTGCAGTAATTGTTTATTGACTGATTATATAGGACAGGATTTTTTGAGTAGACCTTCAATTTAGTTGACAGCAAGGTGGGGGATAACTAAGAAAGCATTTCTCTGTGAGACTTAGCTGCCATTTTGCTGGGGATTCAGGTGCAACTTATTTTACATCTTGTCTTACATGGTGTTCTAATACTCTTGTTCCTCCCATGGGTGGAATGGTTCTCATTTTGAGGATTTCCTCAGTCAGTGTTTCTATATCCAGTAGAGCTGCAGTGCTAAAGGCCATACTAAGCTTATTTTCCTGCTGTGCACTTTTTACTTTCTTTGGAGGACCTACTGACAGACACCTGACTTTTTATGTGCTGATTAAAGTTCTGAGAAACCTCTTTCCTTGAGAGGAGGGATATGAGCTAAGTGTCCTCTTCTCATAGGACTTCTTGGACACCAGCAGCTATGTGCTAAGATTTCTCTAGTTGTTAAAAGATTTCCTAGAGTGAGGTTGCGTGTTTCTCATTACTCTGGTACTACTTGGAAAGATGACTCTGAATCCTGTTTCTTGGAAATGAAGGTAATCCAAGACAAAGGTGAAAATTGCTCCACATCCTGTGATCAGGAATGAATCATTTTAGCTGGTGGATGGATGAGGGTTTGGTAAGATTCATGTGATATTTTTTTCCCCCACTTCACAGACATGATCTCATATCTGCTTTCATCCAGTTAAATGTTAACCTCAGGATTTGTTTAAACTTGAAATTCACTTTTGACATTTTGCTTAGTATTTTCACTCCCAAATTTATACAGTAATAGTAATAATGAAGAACATTAAGTACTGTGACAGAGTAAGTCTACTCAAGTGAACAGGTAAGCACTGAGACCCCAATTCACCTTACCTTATGTTCTGGTCCTAAATATTAAGAGCTTGGTGTGTCTTAATGATGCAGACTTTCTTAATAATTGACAGAGATAATTTTTCAGAGTGTAATTCCCCCTCAACTGAGCTGAGATGAAGGCTTTGGGTTTTAAGGAAAAATAAATCTTCTTAAAGTTAGATGTGTATCTAAATACAGAACCACATACTGTAATATTGAAAAGATAACAGGGATGTAGTTTTCCTCACTAATTATTTGTCTTTTTTGTTTGTTTGGTTGTTTTTTGTTTTGCTTTGTTGTTTTGTTTCTTTTGAATCCAAGGCACTTTTTTTCTGCAAACAAAAAATGGAAAACTTTTTTGGTGCGCAGAACATGGCAAAGAGTAAGGTACAAATGCACGCAGTGAAGCAATGACTGAGTGTAAGCTGGTCATCAAGTAGCCACAATTAGAGGAAGCAGGACATAGTGCAAAGTCAAAAGCTTTTATTTTCTTCATTCCTGCCATTATATCTTTATGATTGAGAGCAGGGTCCCAGTGGAGTCTCCTACCATGGTATCACAAGAATATTTAATTGAATAGTTGCACCATGATGGAAGATTTAGTGCTCGCTACAGTGAAGTTGGAACAGAACACCCACCTGGTGCTGCTTCTTGTTTCACAAGGGCTTGGGTGATTATGAAAGTCAAAATGCCTTCAGGCTGTTAAATCTGTTTGCAAGAAGAATGCTCATTTTGCTGTACTTCGTAATATGAGAAAAAGCAAAAACCTGAAAGCAAAACTCTTGCTTTGCTTCCCTTTCTGACTTTCTGTACTATAGTTACATTTCTAATCAATCACAGTCCTTCCAAATAACAATTATAATGTTGATCCCTAAGGCAGTCTCTCCATTCTGTTAACATACCTGCTTACACTGTGGCTATTCCTGACTTGTTTGAAATATTTGGATCAAATGAAATCTCAGTTATTCCTCTAATTGGTTATGTTTTTCCCAATGTAGTTTTCAACAGCTTTTAAACTTCTGAATCCAATATGTCTGACTGAATTTCATTGCCCTTCCCCTGACTCTTTGGATTGCCTAATTTCAACAGGTGTGTCCTCATCTTTGGCTTGCTTAATGCTCAGCAGATATTACAGTAACACTCCCCCAGGTATTTTTCTGAACTCTCTCTTCAGAAGAAATAAAAGTTCAGGATAGCATGATAGCATACGATGAAAAAGAAATGTCCAACTACAAAAAGTAGTTCAAAGAGGTATAGCCCATATATTTTATTGTTGCTTTTAGTTATGTATATTGTTTTTTATTTTTGCTGTGCATTTTGGCAGTAATATAGTACTGAAAGACTCAAACTCATTGAAGTCTTGAGCACTAATATGTTGAACAGTTTTTATGTAGCGATACTATTAGTCACTGTTGTAAATTAAAAGTACACAGTGGAATGCAATGTCCAAATTAGTACTTTTATTAGGGAGGGAGGGCAACTCAACCATAAATTTAAGCTAAGTGATGTGGCCTGTGGAGGACTTTATCCTTTCATGTCTCCTACCGTTAAAGCATATAAACATTTTGTAAATAGCCTCACAGTCTGGCAAATCTTCTGAGTTGCTTTTTTATGGTAGAGGTCTAACTTTTAAATTTGGTAGCAATCCTTTGATTTACAAACAATATTTTTTGCTTGGAATATTATTCAGCTTTGGCTAAATTGTTGAGAACTAAAACCAATTGCTCTTAACTTACAAAAGACTGACATGGTAGTTTAAAATGTATCTGAAGTTACAGTTAATTTAAGTGTCATACTGTGCTCACTTCTTCTATAGGGAAAAACTCTCAAGGTGGTGGGAGATTTATTGCAAACTGCATTGAACTGGGCTCCCAAAAATAGTCATTGCACTTACTGTGCTTGGCTTTTGAATACTTTGTATTATCACTGACCCTGAAATCAGACCCAAATCTAGCCTGAAGTTGCATAACCTCTTTAATAACACTGGGAAGTCCTACAGATCAGGGCATGAGAACCACTGCACAAGGCTTCTGCAGTGCTACAGAACTGTGCCTGCAGTGACACAAAGTCCTTCCTCTGGAACCCCTTCACAGCTCTAAATCCACAGCAGCACCGAGCCCTCCTCTGCTATTCAGGTTCACACTGGGGAGAAAAGGGGCTCTTAAGCCTGGGGAAGGTGCAATACTGCTCCTACAGTACACAAAAATGGGATGCTAACAGCACAGAAGTTCTGTGCTGTTTGTTTGCTGATTGTTTCTTTGTATTGGAGAGCTCTGGTTCTGAGTATTTCAGTTTGCGCAGGAAGCTGATTTAGGATTGTGCTGCAGAACAGTATGCTTTGAAGTTAGTTGTGATTTTTGGCTCATACCACGGGAAGGTGCATCTAGTTGTGAACTCTAGAGTAACGCAACTTCATCTGGTGAAGTAACAGCTGTCTGATAGAATCTTCTAAAAGTTGGATCATATAATACGTTTCATTTATTCCTAGGTCACACTACAAGCAACTCATTCAGAGTTGAGCTACCAGTCTTAATAAGGGAAATACTTTAAAATACATTCTTTCTTGCCTATGTGTTTTCCTTTAAGTTGTAGTCAAGGTGTTGTGCTTTTTTAAAGCTTTAATTAAAGACCTTTTCAATGGCTCAGCAATTTTTTCTTGTGTTTGTGTTAGTTGCATATCATTGGTTTTAAAATGCATTTCTGAAACAAATTTGATATTTTTCTGGAAATATACAGGAGAAAACCTCATAAGTCTTGTTCTTCTTTACTTTTCTGACTCTGTCTTCCTCTGGCTCTTCCTCAGCATCCCTTTAGGAAGGTCTTGGTTCCCACTCACTGATCTTACTTCCCTTCATGTCTGTACTTCTGCTTCCCCCATCTTCCTTTCCATGCTCATTCCTACATGCTACTTTAATTTTGTGATATGCTGTTCTAAATACCTCAGTTTTTAACCCAGTGTAGTAAAAGCAGAACCTCTGCTGGTTGCCTCTAATCCTTTGCACTTCCCTGGGTTTCCTCCCAGTGTTGACAGTCCTACTGTATTCCTTCTACTTTGGACACATAAGGAGACATTTTTGTTCTGGACAACTGAGGGCTCAATCATATAAATTCTTTCCCATATCAATAGCTTCAGTGTTCTGTGAAGAAATAGGCCATATGTAAGAAATAATTATGAGCATTGAGTTGGTCTTTGTCCAAATCCTAATGGAAAAGTGGCTGCATGAAAAATTTCAGGAAAACAACTGAGACTCATTGATGTAGCTGCCTGCAGCCTTGGCAAAAGGACCAAAGACTGGTTGAATGTGGAGAAAGAACTATCATTTTGTCTCTGGATGCAGTTCTTCCTTCTAGAGTACTGCCCATGCTGTACAGGGAGAGCTTCTCCCTTCTGGTCGTGCCATTGAACTGTGTCTATGAAGCCTATTCACAGGCTAACTAAACCTAACTAAAGACATTTTTTGGCGTCAGTGGCTGGTTAAAGGAAAGCATGATGGGAATACAGCATGGCCAGGGATAACGGAACAGCATTGAAAATCCTATGCTTATTCCTGGCTTCTGCACCCCAGACTAGGAAGCTGGAACACCAGGAATGACTTCAGCACGCTGTGCAGTGGGAACCTCTGCAGGCACTGTCACTGTTTGTGCAGTGTAGTCATTGCTGTGTCTATGTGCACTTAGTTAAGCTGGACGGAACACACTCAGGAGGTCTGATGCCTCTCAGGTACCACCCACACACGATTTTCTCGGCACCTCTGCTACAGCTATTTTTCCACGTACCCAGAAGAGTAGCTAGCAAGTCCAGAAATGCTGGCTCACCTCTCTCTAGTTGGCATTTTTTTTGTATTACCATCTACATTACAAAATACATGGTTGGGAATTGATGAATACTGACTGTCAGAAGTGCTTTATACAGTACCTGAATCTGCCAGGGTGCCTCAAGTCCTACTGAGATGTTTGAATAAAAGGACTGCTTCCCTCTTTCCAGCATCAAGAAATCAAAGCTTTTAATTTTAGCCAGAGTATGCAGGATTTTTATTTCATTTGAACAGATTGATGCTTTTGTGGCTTGGTCTCTGGAGAGGAAACAATGCTCAAGACCTTAAGGCTTCTTTACACCAGGAAACCAATGGGCATGCACATGCCAACCCTATGCAGTCAGTGGCACTAAGGTGTGTTCTGGAGCAGGTGCTAAGCACAGTTCATGCTCCTTGAATCACTCTCCTGCATCAGTCTCCCTTTGAAAAGTTTAATTTGTGTACTGAATCATATTGGATTCCTGTCTCTTCTGAGCAATCTGCAACACCAACCACATTATTTAAGATAATGAAAGAAACGTGCAACAACAACCAGACTGAGTTGAGGGAAGTTTTGGTGGTGCAGCTGTATCTGCCAATAACAGTCTGAGGAAATTTCTCCCTGCTGGAAACAGATTCAAATTACATGAAGAAGGATTGCTGTGGTATCTTTTTGAATGCATCTGTAGATCTACAGAATGCCTCAGGTAGATCGTCTACCTGGATTTAGTTGGATTCTTGCTGCTGTCACATACTAGGACTTTTTATTCTTCATGAACCAAAAAGGAAGAATAAAAAGTCCTAGTTGCTAGTCCTAGTTGCTTCCTACAGAAGCAACACACACAACATGATGATTGTTTGGAACAGAGTGTGTTTTCTTCTTTTGTGTTAGTTTATGTCCAGCACTCATCTAACAAGTCATGTCAGTGTTTTAGTATTCTGGTTTGAATTTATGGTGTCAGGAATGGAGGAAAATGTGCTCTATATTTGCATATCTAACTTTTATCCATTTTTAATGCTTTCTAGTATTCAAAAAAATCTTGGCAATTTCTCTATGTAAAGAGTTGTTTAAACTTCTAAGGAGAAAAAAGAGAAAACATTTTAAACTAATATTATTGAGAATTTCAGCATTCTCATGAGAATGCAATTGGTCTTTCTGTTGTTTTAAAGTAAGTAGTATGCATGCTGTTAGAGATTATGAATATTGTATCATTAACAATAATGGTACAGTGTAGCTCTCAGTCCATTTAAATGACCTCTTTTAATATCATCTTAAGTTCATCTGAAAGAGCTTTTATAGAAATCTCTCTCTTTATAATGTAATATTGTTAATGCATAACACTGAATTTTAACTTCCATTCTCAAATGAGGAGGATATTTTGTTCATTCTAGTGGATGATTTTTAAAAACTTTTTCTGGGTTTTTGTGATTCTTTAAGGCCATTGGCTGCTAGAACATTTTAAATCTGAACAAACCTGAGTAAGCAGGAAAAAGGTCACATCAATGTGGAATTGTTTAAAATCCAGCTGTTGATAATCCATCAGGTTTGACCCATGGTGCTGGATTACAGCAGGATATGATGTTCAACTCTTACAGTAATACATCCTCTTTTAAGCATGCATTTCCAGAGTGAATTGTTTCCATTACTGGAAATAAAACACTGTCTCCACTTCTAAATTCAGTTCTTTATTCATGCAAGAAAATTGTCAAAATTTTGATTAAGTCATATTTCTGGGATTTTTGTGAAAATTTTTTACTATTATATAATTATACCAAAATGCTGACTTACAGTTTTTAACATTCCTTTTGAGAGATGACTGTTTTTTTATGAAACAAATTTGCCTTAAAACAACCAAATAAACATTTTTTAAAAAATTAAGGCACTTTCTTTTTTTTTTTTTCTCAGAACTAAATGGCTGAAGGAAAACATTGCTTTGAGTTTGGTCTGCCTTTTTTTCAGGGTAGGTCTTAGGTCAGGATCAAGATTCAGCTTAGAATATGTGATTAAAATTGGCTTTAATGGTTGCTTTTCTAGGTCTTATGTCAGCAAGGTTGTTCTTTTATCTTCAGATGGGATTTATTTGCTAAGCCAGGGATTATTTTTCTTCTGTTGTTGTCTCATCAGATCTGGAGAGAGACCATTCATCAACTTGGTCAGTATTTAATCTCAGTGGAAGTTTAGATGTTCAAGTGCCATTCTACATTCTTGATCCAGGCAAAAACCAAATCATAGTCACTCATGTGAACTCAGAAGCAGGACAGATAGTAGGCGTGGTGACTATGTTTTGGTGATATGTTGTCATTAACTGACAGTAATTTAATTTTTATCAGACCTGTCCTTTTTCCCTTTCTGAATGTGCTTGTACAGACCTGAGCAGTATTTCAAACTGAGAGATGTAAGGAGAGCATCATGCAAATACAAGGTTTTCATATACAACAGTACTCTGAAGTTGCCATACTTCTTTTTTTCCTTCCATTTGTTATCTATATGGAAATATGCAAGGAATGGTGCTGGGTGGCAGTTCTTTTAGCATTGGCTGACTTGCAGAGTTCCTTGTATAATACACCTTTTTAAGAGTAGGTATAAGGTCATTGTTGTAATCACTCCACAATGTGAGTACAAGCAGTGGAGCCCTGGAAAAGGCAGGACATTGTATATATGCTTCCTTTACTTCCTCTTGAGCTTTCTAAACCACTTGTCTCAGTTAAATCTGTATCAGTCAACAGGCGGAGTGTTATCAGCACTTGCTAACATGCATGTCAAATGGGACTCCCAGGGATCTTAAGACATAGGGGAAGAAAGACAATATATTAATGTTGCCTGCCAGTGCAAGCCTGGTTTGAGCAGGTGAATGCCCCTTGAGAGATTCAGCTGACCAAAAGCGAGAACATGAAGCACTTTTCTTTTTAGGAGTTTCAGAACTATTATGCTTTCCTAGAAGAATACTAATCTTTGCACTGAGTGGCCATACCAGATGACATGTAAGGTCTGTATCTGAAACTTGACAGTGAAGTAGCAGAAGTTACTCTGACAAAGAGTATCAGAAACTCAGTAAGAGGAAATCTTGCCACTGTCCCCAGAGTATTCACCTGTTTCTGACAGTGGCCAAAATCAGACTTTGATCAGCATTTTGAGGGCATTACTCCACCTGTGCAGTCATAGAGCATAGGTCTGGGTTTTGCCATGGCTCTGGCGAGAGAATGGCTGACACTTACTGTGCTCAGTATTGTTGTCTGTAAATAAGTAATTCTTCCTATGGAGATAATGTCTGTTTGCTGAGGTATCTACTTTAATATCTCTGGAGGTAAAGATGGTGTTTTTCAGGCTCTGTTAAATAGCAGGTTAAATTTCAGCACTAACAGAAAAGTTGGGTTATTTTCCTCCTGGTTCTCTCTGCACTGATCTAAGTCAGCAACATTCAGCAAAGCAAAAGTTTCTGAAATAGGTTGCAAGGTGCAATACCGGCTGCAGTGATGCCTTGGTGTGTGTGTAGAACAGGGGCTTGACCTGGAGAGTAGTTGTACATACTACATAAATGAATGCACAACAAAAAATTTTCTTTTTTTTTTTCTTCTGAGATGTGAGTTATTATCATTAGGATATGCTCCATGAAGTGCCTGAATTCCTCCCATTTCTCCTTGAAGTTTTACTTTCTACTGTGAATACAGTATACAGATATTCAGAAGCTGATGTCTGAAATAGATGCCTGGGGATGGAGGCTGCATTTAGCCATGGGATTGCCATATGCAGAGCTGATTAGGGACAAGTATTTCCAGGTATCTGTTTCACTGCATTATTCACTCATTTGCATCTGCAAATTGAGTCTGCATCTGCCTCTTGGTGGTCCCAGTTGGTGTGACAGCTATTGAATTGTTCCTGGCTGACAGCTGAATGGGCCAGGCATGCCAAAAGATGCTGTTCCCAGTTCATGGTTGAGAGCTTGTATGCACTTGTGGTTTGGAGTCTAATAAGCTGTGCAAAGTATTAGCTTCAGGGTTATGACATTTATGAGGTATGAGCAAAGATAAACTGCTTGGGTGTATTTGATGTGGGGGCTCTGGCAGGAGTTACTTGACAAACTGCTGACTGCAGTCTCCCCCATCAAAGTGAAAATCTCCTGCCAGCAGATGATTCTCAGTTGAGTTTGTTGAGGGGGAAATTCCAGTGCAGTTTCACTTGAATATTGAGTGTACCTCAGTATTGGTTCACTTTTATTGACAGCTCCATCCATATCATGGTTTAATTTTTAAATGGCCTTTAGAATCAATTTGTGTTTAGCTTTTTGTGTAAAGGTAATTTTTATTGATGTTCTGCTTTTTAGATAGACTGTGGACTATCCCAAGATGCTTACAGTAAGACTTCCTGCCTTGTAAGACCCATTTCTTCTCTAGTGTTTGGGAGCCCTCTGTGTGATACACAATGAGCACCTAAAGAAGCCAGATGAAAATCTTGGCTTTGGGAACCTTGAGCTGATGGAACTCTTTGAGCTGTTTCAGACACTGAATGAGTTACCAGTTACAAAAATCTCTCCTGTGCTGTTTGATCCCCACAGACTCTGGGGTGGCTTGCTTCCATTACTTGGAAAGTCTGTCAAGTAGCAAATTCATCAGGAAATAATCTTAACATGGGGGAGCGGGTGGCTGGGATTATTGTCAACCAAAGGAGTCCCAGTGTAAAGGGTATTTGCATTTTCTCTTACATGATTTTGATATTCCTTAGCTACAAGCACAACTATGTGCTTGGAATGCATCACAAATATACCAGGGTGCTGCAAAAGCAGCATAGCTGAGTGATACAACTTTTCCAGGTTCAGTACTGTACCCTTAACACACCCAAGCAATCAGTCAGCTGCACAACAGACCTGTTCTGAAATGTAGGAGATGGCATTTAACACAGTCCTCTTGCAGATGTCAATGTTCTTGAGCACATTGCCAGGTCAAGTAGCCAGCTGAGAATCTGTCCTCTGATTTTAGCGGGAATGAAACTGCAGAGAATAACCTTCTCCCTGTGCAGTAAAGAAAAAGTGTTTATTTGCATTAGTTTTATTATTTCTGTGCTTTTATAGAGTTCAAAAAAAGCTCCTGACAAGATCTATGTATATTCTGTTAACAGCTCTTCCATGTTGCCTATATCCTTATCAAGTTTGCCAATTCTCCTCGTCCAGATCTCTGGGTCTTGGAAAGATCAGTGGACTTTGGAAAAACTTACACTCCCTGGCAATATTTTGCTTGTAAGTATCAATCCTTCTGTGACTGGTCTTTTGGGGACAGGTTTCTTCAATAATTTCCTCAGTAGCAGCAAAAGCAAACCATGGGCCTTGCTGAAGATTTCACCTGCAGAGAGGACAGTGAATGTTAAATATGTTCACCTTGTCTTATTTAGCCACAATAAATTAGTGGTAGGAGTGTATGAGTATGGTATTTTGGAAATGTATCTCAGCACATGAGTATGTTTCACTTTCTTAGAAATTTCTGATTAGTTTTGTTTCTCTTGTTTTTTTGCGTATGTCAGAACTTCAGTGTCCTTCATCCCTTGGGACCCTGGAGTTTCTTGCAAATATCAAAGTGAAATACAAATGCAAAATCTTGGAGTAGCTATATAGCTTTTTTTCTGGTGATGATATGGGAAATACTGTGCCATGTCTTGTCAGGTACTACTGAATTGCTTAGGAACAGAGGTTATTCTTTTGAGGAATGTCTGTTACTCTGTGCTGAGTGGCACAATCCCTGTTATTACTCTATTATTGGGAGAGTTTACCTGAAAGCACAGAGGATGCCTCTCTGCCAATTTAAATTAGAACAATAGGGCCTTTTTTTATATAAAATTAATTTTGTTCTTGCTTGACTAGACTCGAGAGCAGATTGCTTGGAGCGCTTTGGAAAGGAAGCAAATCTTCCCGTGAGGAGGGATGGCGATGTCCTGTGCACCACCGAGTACTCTCGCATTCTGCCTCTTGAAAATGGAGAGGTGGGTGCTTTCAGGAAGTCCTGTGTGATGCTGGAAGCAAACATCAATGGTTTCAGAAGTTTGTTGGGAGTAATTTTTTAGCTATGACTGTCTGAATCTCCATCAGTAAGTCCATAACCTAAACCTCAGTGATATTTTGGGAGCATGACCTGACTCCTCCTACTTTTCACCATTCCCTATGGGGCTAGGGGCTGCTCAGGGAAACCTGTGTTGATATTTATCATAATTTATGCACCTCACTATAGCCATGTGCATTTGAAGGTGTTGACTGCATTTTCTGAATACTTCCAATGTGCATGGCAAAACTTGGTGCACCAGAATTGCTCATGTGAGTAAAGGCTGTAGAAACAGATATTTGCCATTCAAGATTTAATAGCTGTTAAAAAAAATATATATAAAAGAAAGCTATATTTTTATAATATAATAAAAGTATTTGGGAAACATTGCTTTGATTTTAGCCATTGTTCCTTGTTAGGCAGAACTGTGGCTTGTATTACTTGAATGAATGTTAAACTCCTGGATGTGCTGATGGCTCCTCCTGGCATTCTGCTCTTATGCCTGATGTTGTTAGAATCCAGATCTGAACTCCTCAAGGCTTATTCAGAGTTTTGAGCAGATTAAAATATTTTTCATATTAAAATAGAACTTATTTGTTAAAGTATCTGTAAAATTTTCCTTATCAGATATTGTAAAGAATAACTTCCACAGAAGAACACTGCTGGTGCCATTCCCTATTACATGCTCTGTGACTTTTCCTGAAGGAATTGTGCTGCAATTGGCACAATCATCATATCCTTGTTATGTGTTTGAGAGTATACAAGCCATTTGAAAATAGAAATCTGTTATCTGGGTGGTTGTAAATAAATTTAAGTTTTTACTGAGGCCTGTACATACAAACTAGGTTTTTCATTCAATAGAGATTCATGACTGCTGAGCTGCTGGCAGCTGTTTCCTTAAAAAATAAAAAAGTATTGGATCCCATGTTTTGGAAGTCAGAGAAACCTGCTTTCATGTGAGGGGATTTTCTAAAGCAACACTGTGTACTTTCTTCCAGAAGACCATTAATATGCTCGCAGGCACTGGACCTGCTAACAATAATATTTTCCAGGAATGTTTATGCCTTGACCCAAAAATAAATGTGCTTTGGGAAAGAGCCAAAATCTGATGTTTTTAATCAGGCTAAACTTCCATTGACACTATCAACTGTTCAAACAATTACTTGCAACTATTCCTATTGTTTTTTCCTATTGAAATGTACTTTTTGCATGCTATACCTAGTGTTTTCAAAACAGATAGAGGCACTTATTTTTTTCCTATTTGTTATATGGAGAATAAGTATGCAGGAGGCTCCAATGCTAACAACACAATTTTTCCCAATATCCTGACTTTAGTATGAAATGCCTAGTTATTACTGCAAATATGTTCAGAAACAATAGTAAGTTTTTGGATTCTTGTATTAATTCAGCTCTATGCTGCTAATGGCACTTTCAGTTGATATATTTTAACAAGAGTGTACTTACTTCTTTGTTAGATTGTAGTATCTTTGGTAAATGGCCGCCCAGGAGCAAAGAACTTCACTTATTCCCCTGGTCTTCAAGAGTTCACAAAGGCAACAAACATCCGCCTCCGTTTTCTCAGAACTAATACTCTTCTTGGACACTTGATATCCAAAGCTCAGCGGGACCCCACTGTAACTCGTCGAGTAAGTGCTGTTGTCACTGAGGTGTAAATACCCAACAATCATACCCAGCATGTTAGGGACCAAAAAATGGTCTGAATGTTTTAAGTTTGCAACATCCTGACAATGAGGTTTGCATTGATCCACCTGTAAATCTCCATATTTTTCTCCAGGTTTGTTTGAGACAAGAAGGTAACTGGGCTAGCATGGATTTATGGAGGGGCAGTAATGATTAATGATTTTGTAACAGACCATTTTCATTCCCTGCCTTCTAATATGGAAGGAAGCTGAGTGCATCATGGAAGCTATAAAGAGCCAAAGCAAAATTATTCTAAACTATCTCATGCAGAATTGAGCAACTAAAGCTTTTCAACCTTATTTAGCACTATTTTCTGATGTTTACTCACAAAAGATTTTCAGAAAATAGTCCCTGAGTTTACAAAGAAGCAGAAATCAAAGGCTGTACTTGAAAGTTGCTCTCATTCCACAAATCATTTGAGATGATTAGGTGTTTTCAGTGCATTTTGGGCTATCCAAGAGCTTGAAGGCCAGAGTTCCACTCTCATTCAGTGGGTAAATATAAGGAAATACAGGGAACATCACACAGAAATTCATATTCTCACAGAGATTTCAGACTTCATATTGTATTGCTATTTTTAACCTTTTCATTTAAAATGAAGATTTGGTAACAATTGGAGGAAGCCCTGGGGTGAGGCACCACACAAATGTCTGCACTGAAAAACATAAAGCTATTCCAGTTATTTGACAGCACTCCCATCAAGCACCCTTGCTGCCTTAAGTAAATTTTAAGACTTTGCTCACAGGCAGAGATAAATGCAGTAGGCAGTTTACTTGGCAAGCAGCACAGCTTTAGTGTGAGGAACTTCTGATGTTATCCTGGCCATGGGTTGTAGGATAGATGAATGAAATCTCAAGTGTTTTAGTAAATTCCTAAAGGAGACTGCAAATTTTTATTGTAGAGACCTTCCAAATCTAGCAAACCTGATGCTGATATTTCTGACACAATACAAGCAAGGAACGATCTGTACATACTTCTTGTGCTTGTTCCACAGTATTACTACAGTATAAAGGACATCAGTATTGGTGGTCGATGTGTTTGCCATGGCCATGCTGAAGTATGTAGTCCAAAGAGTGCTGAAAACCCATACCAGTAAGTAAATGGAGCCTGACATTTATCTGAGAAAAACAATACATGAGTGCTTTCAAGTGACCTTTTCTTATTATAGAATTATGTAGTTTTACAGGGATATTTTTTTCTTTATATTAAAAAAAAAAATAGAACCTGCAAGAAAACATTGGGACATAGGTTGGCAAGAAACCATGTCAAGAGTGATTGTATGTGATATATAATAATAGAAAATCTTTAGTAAGGTTTTTCATTTTAGTTGAAATACAAATTTGGCAGATTGAATAATTTCTTAGAAACCCATAGTTCTTTGAGTTGAACATCACCTTCTGAGGATGATATCATCAGACCTGAGTTGATATCACCTTCTTACATCAGGAATTAGAAGTCCAACTCAGGAACAAAATCAGTCAACTTCATGGAGATATTGAGCACTATAACTGAGCTCACGCAAGATCAAATCGCTTTAGATCATTACTGTAAAAACATAAAAACAAACTGAATGGAGTATTCCCTTTCCCTGTCAAGTTTGTGACCTCCACGTTGATTTCACAGGGAGTTAGATCAGGCTTCTTGGCTTGCCTGCTACAGGGAAGTAACTATGAATGATCAGCCTGTCTCAAACATATTTTAGAAACCTGCTTTAAACCAGCTGTTGCTCTTATCCATGACGGCATTAAAATAAACTTTTATCAGGACAATCCAATATTTTCAGTTATGTTTTAATGAAGAGTAAGCAGGGGAGATGGGTGCCTTCATTCCAAGTGTCTGTTCTACAGAAAAATAAGTAAAGAAGGTGAGAAATCTATGCAAATAGATGATTATACTGGAAAGTTTTATTGCCCTTGTGTTATTAGACTACATACATAAGAGAAGAATGTTGTAAAAGGCTTCCTGAGTCCCAAGGCCTTTGTTCCTCCTGGGATTCAGTTACTATGCAGGATGGTAAGACCTAGCTCAAGATTAGACCCTGCCCGTTAAGTAGGCTATTCAGCTAAATAAATCAAAAACCTTCTTACATTTTGTTGGTGAATAGTGTGCACTATCTTAAAAATAACAAGATCAAGTTATGATCTTGGTTTATTAAAAACACTGATAATATTATTATAAACAAAGCATAATGAAAAAAATTATGAAGGCATGCATTTAACGGTGATAAATATTTTGATTACTGTAGGCCAACAAGCTTGAGTCTTGGAATAAAGTTAAAACAAGATACATTCTAAACTATTGTACATCAACTTGATTTAATAATCTACAATAGTTTCATAATCTAGTCTATGGAATCCAATTATAAACATTTTCTATAAGTACTGTGTTCTAATAAACTCATAATCACATGATTAAAGTAATCAATCTTGAAGAATTTTAGGAATGTTCCAAAATGTTCTAGTCTTACTGACTGACTTCTCTACATGTGTGGTTTATATCCCATCCTTTCCATACCATATGTAAGTCTTGGACTGCAATAAAATGAAGATAAAACCAATATTTTTAAATTTAAAAACTTTAGAGATAAATTATAAGCCCAGCTTCATTAAGAGGCTTTTATTTCTGTAGTTTTCAGTGTGAATGTCAGCATAACACTTGTGGGGAAACCTGTGATCACTGCTGCCCTGGATATAATCAGAAACAGTGGCAACCTGCAACAGCCGGGAGCACAAACATATGTGAACGTGAGTAGCCAAAAAGATGGTGGGTTAAAAGAGATACAGACAAGAGGGTAGGAATTAGCTGTAGCACACATGTTCATGGAACATCACCAGCATGCTTTAACACCTTTTTTTTCTGTACAGAGAAAATGCTTTCCATACAGGAATAAATAATCAAAAATGCAGTAAATATTATTAATGTTCTTCTTTCTTATTAAACAGTGAAAGTAATAATTTGTGTGAGAATATGACATGAGAAAAGTAGAAGACTTTTTGTAGAACATTGAGTCAACTTTTCCCCCCAGTCATAACTGTCTGCTGACAGACTCTGGGTTTCCAAGCGGAACAGAGACCATTGGCATCTTGTACATCTCCAAAATGTTCCTTTCCATCACCTGGCCTCTTGGTGTTCTGATGGCAGACAGGTTGCTCGAGGCTACCACAGCTCACAGGTGCTTGAGCTGCTCTCCCTTCTCAGGCTGAGAGCTGCCCCTCACTGACCGTGTGCCAGTGGCACAAAGGTGTTTGTGGTGGGGAATCCTGGCGATTCCACACTCGTACCTCTTCCCATCGTTGTATTTGGGCATTTGGAGGGCGTTAGCCCTACAGACAGGGTAGTCAAGCTGGAGAAGCCCATTCATTTGCCTTTCTCCCATTTTCCTTGTGTTTTATTCTTAAAGAAAGCGATAACACGGACACTCTTTTGGTGATGGGTTTGTACTGTCACACGTGGGTGTTTTGCATCCCCCTGGGTAGAAACCAGGTGGGGTGGTACAGAGCATTGCAATCTCTGTGCACAACCATTTCCTTTGTGTCTGGCCCAATTTATTTTTCTTGTCTGCCTTTCCTGAGAGTAGCATAGCCAGAACAAGCTCTTTAACAGGAGAACCTTCTTTGAAAGCCAAAGAGATGTACCTATATAATTACTCTGAGGAATAAAGAATTGTTTAATTAAAACTGCAGTACTAAGACTTGGGAGGGGGGAAGGAGGTTGTATGTGATTAAAATGTTTGATAGGAGGTAGGCATGTCGGGACACAGTTTTTGAACAATATTTGAAGTCTCATTCAAGTCTCCCTCTTTAAAAGAAAACCATTTTTTGCCAGAAAAGAGACAGACAAAGAGCATAAATAATGTCATGGTTTTTGAAGAATGAGTGTATAGAAGATCACCTACAAGATTCTGAGCCAAAACTACTTCATTTCTAACTACTTCTGAAAAAATACCCTTTTTAGTATGGATTGCTCCTAGCGGTTTGAGGTGATTTGTTGAGAGCATTTGCCAGGTGCAGGCTTCTTCATCTGGCAGCCAGTAGTGAAGGAATTAAAACAACCTTATTCAACTTTCCAGAAGCCTGAGGTTCCTTGAGAGAAACTGATTGAAGGAGGTTGGTGGCAGCTTGTAGGGATCAGCCCAACATTTTGCTGTGAGCTTCCCAGTACATATGGATCAGCAGATGGCCCAAAGTGGTGTGAAAAGGTGCTTGATGAGGTAGAAGGGATTTCTATTCCCTTATAAGTGAAAGTGCTGCTACTGTAACCAGAGCAAATAATTTCCCATTGCTGTTAGAAGACATAGCTGAGCTGTAGCTCACAGCTGGTTTGGCCCTAGAGGCAAGAGAGGTTTTATTTGCATTGTAATTATACATATATATATAATATTCTCTTTTTTTCCTTTTCTGACTTAATATCTTGAGCCAACATCTCATTTGTGAGATGTTTTATTTTCTTGAAGAATTTTATGAGTAAGAAAACCCAAAGGTCACTGTAGGCTATTACATCCTGGCCAGGGAACTGAGTCTTGAACTCTGTCCAGTTCTTGTCAGCAGACCATAAGGGAGCCTGATGGCAGGGCACCCCCTCAGCTGTGTGGTTGGTAATTTCTAGGAAAAGGCTTCCTTATCCACAACTCTTCAGATAAAAAGACATAGAGAGAATGCAGAGAATGATCCAGTTTCTCTTCTCTTGTCTGTATGATTATGTAACAAGACATGGAAAATCAGTTGGCCCCGAGTTGTGCTCCCAGTAGTGCCAGGAACTTGGAATGGAGTTTGGAAGGATTACCTCCCATATGCTTCCCTCATCCTGAAGAAGGGACAGAGCCCTTAGCTTCTATAACCCACTGTCTTCCAGAGTATTGTGCCCCCTGGTCCAGATGAAGGGAGGGTTTCCTTAAACATGAAGTAATAGCTTCATCAAGTCATACTTTAGGAATAAACTTAGGAATAACTTTAGGAATTTCCTGGGAAAGTAGTTTCTTGTAATTAAAAGATTATCTAGCACCCAGATGCTTGGGGAAGCATGTTTTTGCTACCTGTGTTCTTTCAAAAATATTCCCATTTGACTCTCCAGCAAAGAAGGAAGATCAAATCAGAAAAAAAAAAAAAAAAAAAAAAAAAAAAAAAAAAAAAAAAGAGGACATTGAATGAATTTATGGCCCTTTGGTTTATTCTGTTTGTTTGTTGTTATGGTTGGTTTCTTCTCAGAATTATATTATAGCCAAGTTTGCTGCTTTATCTGTAGCTACAGCTGAATATGAAAGTTCTTTGGTGTAGGTCTTTTTATTTAAATGTATCTTATCTATAATAATTAATTTTAAATAAAGGTTTAGTGCACATAGCATCAGTCCAGATGTATTTTTGAGACATGGCAAAATAAACATCTGAATATGTTTTTGATAATTTAAAAAAAATTACTGTGGCTATTCTTCTGGAGCTTCCTAGTTCTGCATTTATGCATAATTATATAGTTTTGAGGTGGTACAACTGTTGTCTTCTCTGGTAAGACTAGCTGCGTGTTTTCTTCATGTCCACATTACTGTACCATGTTTCTGGTATGAAAATCCAGTTGTTTATAGGTAAGTATGTGCATTTGAGTATACTCCAGCATGCCTGAGTGTATGTACACATAAAAAAAATCTAATCTGCTTTTATACCTCTGCTGGAGGTAAATGCTGGAGATTGCTAAATTCCAGCATTATAAAAAAAGCTGACTTGGAACATTACTTTTTCAGCCTGCAATTGCCATGGACATGCCACAGATTGCTTCTATGATGCTGAAGTTGATCAGCATCGAGCAAGCTTAAACATCTATGGGCATTATGAAGGTGGAGGAGTCTGCATTAACTGCCAGGTAAAAAGGTCATTTTGATCAGTTTAAAAATATGTTCACACCAGTAGTTTTGGGTCTGACAAGTTCAGATAGGCCCATTTGTCTGATGGTGCTACTACTTGTACTCAAAGTGTGGAAAAAGATGCATGAAAATAATTTACCTTGTTCAACATTGCTTGGTAATGTGTATAACACAAATAAAAATTGTATTTATGCTCAGTCCTGTGTGATCAAAATAAAACCACACAATGAAAGTAAACTATTTGATCAGCTATAAAAATTCCCTTTCCTGTTGTTACAAACTCTGCCATTTCCCTGCTTAACAGAAGGAAGTAAAATTAACCAAATAAAATGTCAGCTCAGGCCAGCTGGTTCCTTGCTGCGGCAAAACACAGAGGACTTTCTCTCATCAGCAGAAATAAAGGAGGATCTAGACTATACCAAGACAGAAAGTTATAGATATTGGGAAAGCACAGAATCATAGAAGAGCCCTCTGGAATTCTTTTGGGCTAGTGGTCCACTCAAACCAAGGCTGGATGCAAAATTATAGCCACTTGCACTGAGAAACATCCAGTTGAATTCTGCACATTTCTGACGATGCACTTTACATGCACTCTGGGCAATCTCTAACAACACTTAATCATACTCCTGTTCAGTAGGAATTTCCCCAGTTGCAGCTTGTGATAGCTGGCTTTTGGGCTTCAGCTGTGCTTACCTGAGAAGAGTTGGTTCTGTCTTTTGTGTAGAGGAAAGATGCCTTAGGTAGAGGAAAACAGCCATTAGACACCTTCTTCCTCCACACCACCCAAAGTAATTCCCTCAGTTTTCCCTGAAAACTAAGGGGATGAGCTCCCTAACTGTCCTAGAGGCTCCATTGGATTGAATCAAAAGTTGCAAATTTGGAATCAGAGACTTTACACTGTGTCTGTCATAAATGTATAGCATATTCTTGGAAAGAGCAAAAACTTCTTTCGTTCTGATTTTGTTCTACTCTGGCAATGACTATGAGGAAAGATCAAATAAGACTCTGATAAAGATCTAGTCTTGGTCTGAACTACTTGACTTCCTGAGGTCCCTTACAATCTGAGTCATTCACTGGTTCAGTGATCTCGTGGTTAAATAAATCATCATCTGTCTTCCTTTTGTTGTCAAGTCATCTGATGTATGACAAGCAGCTGACCAGAATTTTGCATTGCAGGAAAATTATCATCATTTCTATGTTCCTGTGAAATCTATGCATCATGATTTATGTATTACCATGGTGTGCATTTTAAAATATATCTGTATTTAAGAAAAAAAAAAGGCAAATATCCAGTATAGATTATATTTTCTATATTCTTCCCACAATATAATCAGATATTGTCCAAAATATCTGATATCCAAATATCCAGTCAGAAGAGAGTAGTGTTATTACTAACATGAGTAGAAGAAATGTTCTTTGTCTTCCCATTGACATTTCTGTGCAGAACTTTGTTCATGCAGTCCAGTAAGATTTACCATGTTGGTCCTTTCTATCAGCTCTTTGTTCATGAAAGAACATTTCTTTTAATACTGCTTCAAAGATAGAAAATAGCAAAATTAGTCTAAATCTACAAATCCTAGTTATGAGACTGATACCAGTTGTTTTAATTAATTTTGTGGAAGTTAGGTTGGATTAAATGATGCGTTTACCATAAATCCAATTATAGCTTTCTCTCTCTCTCTTTTTTTTTTTTTTTGTGTTTGGGTTTGTTTGTTTGTTTGTTTGTTTGTTTGTTTTGTTTTGTTTTTATTGACAAAGGGCATGAATTATAGTTTACTTTTTCTGTTTGTGTCAGGGGAAAGAAAAGTTTTAGGAATGGATGCCCGAATGAAGAAGTGGTAAAAATGAAGTGTTGCATACAAAGATAGAATCAGTTTATTTAGAGTAAGGTGACAAAGGAGCTCTGGAAATCACACAATCCTGCTCAGAGTAGGTCTAATTAGGTCAGATTGCTCAGGAACTCGTTCCTCCAAGCTTTGAACACCTCCAAAGATTGGAATGCCACAGCTACTCATAGCAACCTGTTCCAGTGTTTGACTGCCTGCATGACATATTTTGTCCCTAACATCTAATTGAAATTTTCCATGTTCCAGTCTGTGTCTGTTGCCTCTCATCCTTTTCCTTTGCACCTCTGATAGGAGTCTGGGTCCATCCCCTCTGTATTCTCTGATCCTGTAGTTGTAGGTAGCAATAAATTCACCCTTCTCTTCTTAATGCTGAAGAAGCCCAACCATCTTCTGGGATGTCATGTGCTTCAGTCCCTCACCATGTGTGTGGATCTGCCCACAGCTCTTATTGTCGTATCACAGAGGTCCATGAGGTTGATTTGGGAGTATTTTGCCCTGGGTAAACTATGCTGGATATGTCCCATCACCTTCCTGTCCTTTGACTGTTCTAAATTTGTTCACTGCCTCTCCTTCCCCACTGAGGAATGCGCCCCTACCCCCATTAGCTTATCTTTTGCTGCTCCTCTATGCTTGGAATCTTTATTTTTGCACATCACCTTCCTTGCTAGTTTTAACTCTGCTAAGCTTTGCCCTTCTTAACTCCACTTTTGCATATTTGGGTAATGTCTTTGTATTGCCACCAAGTAGCCTGCCCCTGCTTTCACCTTCCATGCACTTTCTTTTTGAGTTTGAGATCAATCAGGAACTCTTATCTGTGCTGGCCTTCTGCCATGCTTGCATGTTGGAAAAAACTGTTCTAGTTCTAGTCCATGAGAATCAACTCTCTTGGTCCCCTTTCCCACCCAGGACACTTTCACACGGGATCTTCTCAAGCAGCTCTTTGAGCAAGGACAAATCTCCTTTTCAGAAGCCCAGAACTGTAATTCTGCTGTTTGTCTTGCTTGCTTGTCTTTCTTTCATACATTCAAAATAACTTCTGGATTACTTGCACCCTGCTGCATTGTCCTTCTGGCATCTTCCCAGAGCTCTGTCTGGACTAAGGTCACTGATGTGGCACAGGAGTGAGCAGTGCTGAAGAACTTGCAGAGTCCTGAGTGCTCATGAACTGCTCACCAGTCCATCCAGGAAATGCTGTGTCCCTGCTCAGCCCTGAATTGCAGCACCCCCTAAGGAGGAACTAAACAGGGAGTGGGAGCTGGAGGAAATGTTTTGGTTGCTCCAGGGCAGAGCTTCCTGCTCTGGTTCCCTGGCACTTGTGTCTCTGAGCTCATCAGGGTGCCTTATGACCATGATTTACTCAACTTGTACTTGCCATCACTGCTCTCATTCAAATTAGGATTTTTTTTTTTCTGGTGTGCCTAAACCACATATTTATAGAGACATATACTTTTCTAGTGGAAAATCTATTTTGTGCTGGCTGGACTGTTCAGTTTTTGGTTTCTTCTGGTATTGCTGAGCTTAGACACAAGATATTCAGAAAATTAATATGTAGGATAAGAAAAAATTAATGTTGCAGTTTCTTGAACAATATATATATAAGAAAGATATTCTTACAATATATATGTAAGAAAGTAACCTAAAAAGAGATACTTTATGGTATAAAGAGATGTTTTTCCAAAGGGTTTTTTTTAATGGGAGGAGGGGTTTATAGTGCTTTAAAGAAAAAATTCAGCTGCTTTATGTGAGAATACCATGATTCAGAACCCTGTCGAGAACAGGTGGTTAAAGAACACTGCATGATGATTGATTCTTTATTACAGTCATATTCAATATTTTTCCCCCTCTTAGTTGTATATAGAAACAGTGTAAAGGATGTTATTGTTTCTTAATTCTTCCAAGTTCCTCTCTTTATCTTGTATTATCGTTTTGTTTTATTTTGCACAGCATAACACGGCTGGGATTAACTGTGAGAAGTGTGCAAAAGGTTACTATCGTCCTTACGGTGTTCCAGTGAGAGCTCCTGATGGTTGCATACGTGAGTCTTTCTCTATGGAGTATCTTCTCCTGGTGGCTTGAGGGGTTTGGGCTATAATCAAGGCATAGGATGTGTCTTTTGGGGAGGAAAAATGAAAGAGTGGGCAAAAGATGTTGGAGAAGAGCTACAAATGAATTTCTGTGTTGCCTTAAACCTTTTAAATTATATTCTTCTCAACTCATGTGTCATATGAGCATATTCAGAACAGCAGAAAGATAGAAAATAGGCCATAAAAGGGTTCAGAGGAGATAGGATCGTGGAAACCTGGGATGTTGCTACACACCCCACAGTGAGGAGGATCTCGGGAGCCCTGGGAAGCCATTCTCATCTCCTGTTCTCGTGACCTTGTTTCTCTTAGCTCTCTGATGTACATGTGAGCTATGCTTTGACCCTTGGTCACTTGAAAATTTTATTTTATAGCTCAAAAGATCACTGGGGTCACTGCTGTGATCTCATGCAGTGCTCAGCCCATCGACTAATAAGTGATACAATTGGGTAATTACTAATAGAACATTTCAAAAAGAACGGAGTATAGGTAAGAGGAAAGTGTTGGATTACAAAGAGGCTGAAGGAGCCATGTGAGAGGGGGTAGGAGGAAACTACAGTTATGTTGTGCTTGGGGATTAAAAGGAGTGGGAAGTCAGCAGGGCTGTGGTCATAGTGTTGCATGTAGTGTGTAAATGAAAGTGAATAGTGTGGTGCTTAGCCTAGGCTATGGAGAGAGATGAGTGGTTGCCACAGAAAAATTGCTGTGGAGGAACAACATGCATCTTTTGGAATTAAAAACTCCTAAATGCACATGTGTTTTGCTTTTAAGGGAGGTATTGGTGACATGTAAGTACTTGGGAAATGTTAACTCTTTAAATAATGAGTCATTCACATCTGCAGGTTTGTTGTTACAATGCCATTGTGCACTGCTGTAAAAGGCAAATGGATTATTTTCCAAAGAGTGCCTAATTGCTGGTACTTTTACTTAGCCTGCAGTTGTAACTTGGAGCATGCAGACGGCTGCGAGGAAGGGTCTGGCCGCTGCTTCTGTAAGCAGAATTTCCAGGGAGACCACTGTGAACGCTGTGCTGATGGATTCTATGGTTATCCATTTTGTGTCTGTAAGTATACAAGTAAAATCGCCTCTTTTTCTGTATTTTAAATGTGCATTGAAGAATTAATGGTTTTCATTGCTCTTGACTTGGTTAAAAAAACATCTGGTATTTCAGCTTCACATGTTTATATGTTCTGATAAATCAGTTCTTACAATACTGAAGAGAGTTGGGTTTATTTAACAAATGATAGTGACTTGAAAAACAGTGATTGCACTGCATTTTCACAATTCTGAAATCATTTGAGACATCAGGTTTATAGCCTGATGAATGAGTTGTGAACTCACTGAGTTGTGAACTCCAGTCCTAAAGTCCTGAAAAAATTGTTTAAACATGTGTCAGGATTTTTAGGGATAAAGACCACCTGCATAGAGAAATAGAACATAACTGTAATGACAGAGAGGGGAGAAAAAGGGTGTGTGTTCTCCTTGACACCTCCTAGGATTTCGAACTAGCATCTCTGATAAACAGTGCTTTCTCCATAAGAATTTACATATAAAATAACTGAGCAGAAAATGTAGCATTAGGATTGATGCATAAAAGCTTCCAACTCCATGAAAAGATTGCAGAAATACATCAATGGGATGTTTTGTGCCTTCAGGAAAAAAGACATGTGTTTCTGACAGCTGGCAAAAAACAAGTGTTGATCTGGGACGAGATCTGAGGTCTGACTAGAAGAGAGGTACCACAACAGAAACACAAGAAGAGGAAAAAAATACAAAACAAAGAAAAAAAAAAAAAAAGCCCTGTGAAAACTGAATGTTGTTTGAATACAATGGCTGTGATAGAATGCTGTCTGTACACTGCATTCTAGATTATCACATCTCATATATCTTCTTGATTGAAATCTGACATTTTAAAATTAGTTCAGCTCATGTACACATTGATCTGAGTCCCAATGATGTGTGTAGCTCACTGACGTTGGATCCCATGTCAATGCAAGAAAATTTAAGAATGGGAAAGACAATCTGGAGGACTCTCAAATTAAAGCTCTTAAGATGTACATGTCATAAATTATGGCAGTTTGTGTAGCAGGTGGTAATGCCACACAGAAGGAGATGGACCTTCAGCTGGAAGCAGGAAATGTGAAATAAATACATAGATCCTTAGATAATTCTCACAATGCTGTCTAGTATAAGAAAACTTTCTGTATAAAAGGATAAGGAGCAGGAAAGCAACCTGGTGGCATTTCCAAATGGTGTCTGGCCTTTCATACTGCTTTTTTGAGATGGGAACCTTGTATCTGAATTGGGAATCAAAAGTGCAATGTCTCTTACCTCTTTCTGAAGAAAAGCTGAAGTTGGTTACTAATCTGAAGTTGGTTACTAGAGTCATATGAATATCATGCTCTTGGTATTGATGGTAGATGAATTCATTGTTTGTCATGATTTTTAATGAAATTAATGTGTTTGTTTCAAATGCTCCTTCTTGGTTCTTTTGTTTTAAAGATATTCCTGTATATCCTTCTACTTCTTCAATTCCAAGTGATGCTGTGGCTGGTGACATAATAGGCAAGTTCTTGGTGGTTTTTCCCCATTTCACTGTTTTTCCTCAACTTGCTATTTTTTACTGTTTCGGTGGTGCCTGCTCTTTTGTAGAATACTAGAATCATTAAGTTGATTTTTAGGTAGCAATTTTGCCTCTGATGGTATTTATCTTTCAAGAGAACTTTTGTTCTTGCCAAAAGTTCATCATACTGTCACATTTATACCAGACAGTTAGGTGGGCTAGCTCCAGAAAGAGTTATGGATCAAAATAACTTTGGCAAGCCTCTGGCAAATATCTGCAGAAGGAGCTGACCATCTTGTTTGGTGCACTTAAGAACACATCCATCAAGACTTTTTGACATGTACAACTTTCTGACATGACAACCACTGCTTCGTGGTGTAAATCTCTTCCTTGAGGCTAACTGGTCTCTGCCTTTGGACTGTCCTCTCTCACCTGGCAAATTGTATGTTGCCCTTGGCAGTGAAGGACTTTGATTTCTAAGACAGCTTCATGTTTCTTGTTTAGCCCACTGCAAAGGTGCCTGAAATCCATACAATGATTCCCTTGGCAGGCTTATATTTTTTAGCCTATGTTATCATTCTGCACAACGGAGACATCATCACAGCTAGCACTTAATCACTTGCATACATGTAATTCACTTCACCCTGCTACAGCATCCAAAATAATTTCCCTGGTAGGCCTCTGGGCATTCTCTGTTGCATATCCCCTTTTCTCACAAATTTTTAAAAGGAAGAAGAAAAAAATCCAAAGGAAAGTGAATAAATATAACAGGAGAAAACAGATCCTGAGCTCTTTACCATTTCAACGAGCAGCACCTGAATTTGAAGGCATAAGAAAGGCAGCTGCCTCTAAGTGGAAGTTTTAGTAGAAGTTGTAAATTTTTGCTGTCAGACTAAGCACAATTACAGATTGTGGTTTTTTGAGTGAGATTTTGCATGTAAGACTCATACAAATAGGGTATTTTTATTCAAGAGTAATATTTACTAAGTACTGATCTAGTTTTCTCTGCAAAATTACAAGGAATTTGGGGATTATCTGAACTCACTTTTTTCCCTTTTCCTTTCCTGTTTTAACTAGAAAGAGGCTGCAAACCAGGGTATTTTGGCCCCCAGTGTCTGTGTAAGTGCCGTAGTTTCTTTGACACTTGGAGCCTGTGCTTCAGGATAAATGCCAACCTTTGGCTTCCAAAGGAAGTTAGAACTTTAAGATCATAATACTGCAAATGTTTTCTTTACAAATGTGCTCTTCAGCATGCCAGTGCCACGGTGCAGGAGTGCTGGGCAGTGACTGCGATGGAAGTACTGGGCAGTGCAGATGTCGAACTGGATTTGCGGGTTTTTCCTGTGATACCTGTGCAGCTGGCTATTTTCAGTACCCCTTCTGCCAGGGTAAGCCAAACATTCTCTTTTGGCAAGCATATCCAAAACACCAAGTTTTATACTGAAGGATGAAGTTATTTTGCCATGGAGATATATTCATAACAGGCTCTCCCAAAACTCACAAAAGTCAAAGAAGAAAAATGTGATGTGGGGAGATTTTGATCTAAAAATTCCCGTTTCCTTGGTTGCTTTCTGCTGTTTGGTGCAGCTGCCAGACTCTAGTTTGTGTTTGGATTTAGTAACGTTGATTAAACTTAGAATAAATTTGGAAATATTTCTGTTACTTATCCTTGAGATTTTTTTTTAAAGTTGTGTTTAATATGGGTTTGCAACCTCACTTTGATGCACCAAGCTACCCTATCTAATAAATACTAGAAAACTGACTGGTTTTGAACTTTAATAGCTGTTTCTGTACAGTCTTTTTAGGCTATTTATTGAACACTCCCACCTGAGATTGTAAATCTAAACCATGAATTGTTTTGCTTCAATCCCGTAAGTGATGGAACTACTCTCAATAGTTGACAAACCACTTGGGATTGATAAATCAGACTCTCAGTGGGACCAGGCCAAATGTAGTGCTTTGTCACTGATAACTGAACTTTGAGCCAGCTTTCTTGCTCTTTCATTAATGTTTTCTTTGTTCCTGAATTGTTACAGATGTGAGCAATCAATAAAAGCAGTTATGAATCCATATAAATCTGATGGGAAAATTGTCATCCTGTTGAGCATCAGGGAGCAGGGAGTTGCTTTTACTCCTCTTTTTTTCAAATGTATTTTTATTTCAAGAAAGATAAAAGAAGAGAGCCAGTACAGAGGCTGCCTCTGAAATATCTTTTCTCATTGGCAGTGTGTGAATGTAACTTGATGGGTACCCAGCCCGAAGTCTGCGATTTTCTTGGGAGGTGCCTTTGTCGCTCAGGGGTCACTGGACTTCAGTGTGACAGCTGCCAGCCTGGCCACCACTCATTCCCTGCCTGTCAAGGTAAGGCTGCTGATTGCACATACAGCATCAAACAGGGCCCTGAAAAGACTGACAGCAATGCTTTCCAGGACAGCAGCCAGAGCAACGTTCACAGCAGCAAATGGGCAACTCCCTCTTGTACTCTACAGTGAAATCCTCATATATTTTTATTCTCCAATTTCAGGCCTTTTTTTTCCTTTGTGGTCAAACTGTTTGATGTACCCTCAGTCAGCACAACTGTCTTACTAATAACCAAAGCATTTGAGAGCTGTTCTTACATGGAGGCCCACAGCAACAGGGCACACTTGGCTGCTGAGGAATCAGTATAGCAGAACTGTGAAGCACTGGCCTGCTTTTGCAGAGAGTCTTTGGTACCTTGTTCAGTACCACAGTTTGGTACCATGTAAAAAGTGTCTTCTGCAAATCTGAAAATCTGAAGCTCTCATTTTGCCCTTCATGGTGGTTTCTCACTCATTTTAAGATTATCTGACAGGAGCTAACCCAACCTGTGTCCATGTAGGAATGAAACATGAAAGATCTCTTTGGAGTTTCCCACCAAGGACTAGCCTGCTTTTTTACAAGACAAGGAAATTAATGGAGTATAACTTTTGAGTATCATAATGGACTTGTGTGTGTATGAGGACTCCCATCAAGTCCTACTTGGCCCCAGGTTTTGTCTGCCTTTAAAGCGAATGAGAGAGGGGGCCCTTAATCCTTAGTGATTTTTCCTTTGAGAAAGAATATTGCAGAGTTCTGGTATGTGCTTTCCTGTGCTGATTAACGAGATTTATGTATAAAATTATGATTTGCTTTCTTCTCTCATGTTATTTTTGGCTGTTTGCTACGTCAGTCTTCTTCCTTTGGGCTTTTACAGTTGTTTATCTCCTATACAGAGAGAGCAGAATTCTTTTTACCCTCATGCCCTGGTTTCAGCTAGGGTAGAGTTAATTTTATTCCTAGAACTATGTGTAGTGCTATGTTTTCCCTTTTTTCCCCAATTCTTCTCCCCATCCCATAGTTGGGGTGTGAGTGGCTGTCTGTATCTATTTGTCAGCTGGAGTTAAACTGTGGCATCTTGCAAAGATGGTCTGTGTTGTGCTACCAAACACAATGGGTGGACTAAAGAAACACCACATGATTGTGGGTTTTATGGTCTGGAGTAGATGAACATTTTTAATGAAAAACATAAAATCAGAATTCTGCATTGGTACACACTGTTCAGTGGTTTTAAAATAACCTTTTTTATTTTCCTAGAGCAAAATCAAGTAGCGATCTTAAAGCAAATCAAACCCATATTGAATATGTTTGATCTTTGAACACCAAAAGCTGAAAAGAGACATAAAAGCTTAAAAGCGCATGCAAAAACAAATTGTAAAAGACAGATAAAAATAGTTGAAAACACAGTCAGTGTGATTACTCAGAACTGCTGCAGTTCACAGTTTGTTCAGTTAAAATGAGCTGCCTTGGGTTTAAACATAAATTAACACAGCATGCTGCAAGCTGTGGGGGAAAGTGAGCAGCCCAGCCTGCTATTCCTGTAAGGAATTGTCATCTTCAAAAGAGAGACAGATCTATGTTTTTTGGGCTGCTGTGACTAGAACTAATCTCTCTGATCATGACTTGTTGAACTCAACAGAAGCTTTATTCAAATAACGTGATATCAAAACAAAGCCTTTAAACAAAACACTAATACTTGAAATTAGGAGAGAATGATACATGATAATCAAATTATGGGGGACTCTAGTGTAGGTATTGTTCTTGGAAGCTTCAGTGTTTGTATTCCTTTAAACTAACTTCCTAGCAAGCCCTGTGTCTTTCCAAGCATCTTTAAAGTAAACACAGCAAAGTCAGATGTCTTTGCCTGCAGCAGAAAGAGGAACCAAAGGGGGAAACCAGAAACGTGAACATGTAACAGGAAGACAATGTTTGCTTTATATTTCTGTCAGTCAGCTGTTTGTGGCTGTCATAACATACATGTGGTTAACTGCAGCACTTCATCTTGCACCTGGGACAGCTGGGATGCCCAGGTAGGGTCCCATTCCTGTACCTGTGAATTGTGACCCTGTGGAATATTCCAGCAACATCTCAAGAAAATAGCAGGTCTTGTCTTTAACTGTTAGCCCAAAATAGTGGTAACTCCATAAGAAGTTCACTATTACAGTTGACAACATGCTTTGAATATATTTTTTAAAGATTTTAAAAAATATTTCTCTCATGTGACATTCTTCCCAAATGTAAGATGGATTTATGTCCCTGACATGTGTTTTGCAAGGCATCCAACTGAACCTCTCAGCTGTGAGTTACAGAACTGCAAGAACCAAGATTATCAGTGGTTGAGGTTGCAATTGCAGAATAACTGTCTGTTTTGGGATATTTATTTTTGCTGGTAAAATTGTGGGTTGTCTGGTTTTCTGAATATAAACGATTGATTTACATGCAAAGGTATGTTTTTTGGCAAATTCTAGATTTAGACATGTATCTGTTATTTTTTTTTCTCTGTGCAGCGTGCAGTTGTGATGGTGTTGGCTCACTGGGGAATACCTGTGGTCCTGGAGGGCAGTGTCTGTGCCGTGGTAACTATGCTGGGCTGAGATGTGACCAGTGTGCTCCAGGATATTACAGCTATCCCAACTGCTTCCGTGAGTAAAAGCCTTCCCTACTTTTACTGGGGTTTTCCTTCCTATTTCTACAACATGGAAGAAAATAAATCTTCTCAAATATATTTCCATTTAAAAGATTTCCATTTTGATGGCACAAGAACTTTAAGAAAATACCTGTCAGTTCCATAGATTAGTTTCCAAGTGACTGCTTTGCATACAAACTCAAATACTATAAATCAGGCTAAATACACATTTTAAAATCATTATTAAAGGCTGCTGCTGTCTTGGAGTTTAAAGTATTTGAGTCTTTCCAAGGTAACCATATTAAAAAGCCCTTTCAAGCTCACACTGGCTACATTGTGCTTCTTCTGCTCTACTACATTCCACAGCCTCTGTTTTCAAAAGATCTTTCAATGTGTTTGTTTTATGAAGGTGTCAACAGCGAGTGTGACCCTGCAGGTAGCATTGGTTCTCACTCTGTAAGTATTCTGCCACTGCAGCTAACAGTGCATGTTAATCATTCGTGTGTCTTTGCTGAGCACATCCAGCTCATTGCTCAAGCCCTGAAGCCTGCTCTTAGGCTCTAAAAGAATTGCAGGAGTTTGTTTGAAGAGCAGGAGTAGAAATAAACTTCATGTTTTGTTCTTTGATCATACCAGTGCAAAACCTTGTCAAGGATGGGAGGGGGGTTTATCTTTTATATATAGAATATGCAATTTGTTTATGTCTTTTTGGTATACTCTTAATACTAACATATACATGAACATATAAGCCTGTGTATGTCTCAAAGACCTTCTGGGTCCAGCTTGCAACAGGCCTTTCAGGATCCAATTATTCTTGAAAAATCATTGCATCTTTGTTGCCGTTCCACTATTATTGCTATTGACATGATGATGGTTATTAGTAATTGCTTATTACCAGAAATTACAGGCATTGTTAAATGTGTGGCAAAGACCATCTAGACGGTGAGTCTGTTGGGTGGTAGGAGTACCTGGATGGGCTTCTGTATAGAGCTCTGTGTGTCTTCCACCAATAAAGAAAAGATTAAATATGAAAATGAATTAGTATTTTTAAGGAAATATGGGGTTTACTCCTTGTGGAAACCAGTTAATACTTTAGAGCAGTTCTAATAAGGCTATAAAAGAATTGGAAAGTACATCCTCTGGGACCCTTAGAATAAATTAGATACATACAAAATATGCAGAGTGGAACAATCCTGTGCTGATAGTATGAGAAAGAAAAATCTAAGATGTCTGAATCAGCCTGAGATCCATGTATCTATAAAAGTCAGTAAAGTGCATGAGCTCTTAACAATATTAGGTTTTTCTTAGTAGTAAAGATCAGTAAGTGATTTATGAAGCAGGTGGACCCATATTAGCTCCTTTCTCTTGTTAGGGATATTGTCAATGTCTCCAGCACGTCGAAGGTCCTACCTGCAGTAAATGCAAACCCTTGTACTGGAACCTGGCCAAAGAAAACCCTGAGGGATGTACAGGTATGGCTTCATGGCATATTTATTTGCCTTATGAAATGTGGTCGTCTTTATTCTCTGACACTGCCTGTGGTGCTCTTCGTGACTTTCACAATTCTTGTTAACAGCAAATTACCCATGATACCAGCAGTTACTTTCAGAAACCAGGCCATAATTTCATGGGTGTTTGCTGAGTGCTGGACCAGGGTGTGCTCTGAAGTTCCAATGATGGCCCTATGGCAGATCCAGTGCACTGGTGCAAGACAGGATTTTTACCTGTAACCCTGAAATCAGAATTTGGCTCATTGTTTTGAGAAAAAAAAGTGCTTTTTCACTTTATGTTATTTCCTAGCTTAGAGTGCAAAACCTTCTTGTGGCCTCAGGGTGTGACAGATCTGTTATGGTTTATATCTGTATAATAACCTATGATTGTCAATGTTTTCCAAAAGGGAGTGTGTGTTTTTCAGGCAGATAATAATAATTAATGAAGATTAAAAAAGGTAAAGACAAAAAAAATCTTTAAAGATTCTCTCCAACTGTTTCCTTTGGAACAGATTCCACCACAACAGCCACTTAGGATGGCTAGCTTTAGACTTGATAATAGTATCATTACATTTTTTCCTTTAGATCTCTAAATACTAAACAACTCCTCAAATATTAAGTACTGCACTTTCCATGTTATTCTCTGCTTTCAGTCACAGAGTCAATACTGGGTTTGTCCAAACTTCTGGCTTAGCATAGTTCCTCCCTGCACTGTTTTCTCCATTTCTATTTCATATGGAGAGTTGATTTGATTTGATTTCATATGGAGAGTCCCAGAGTTGCACTGCAGAATAGAAGGTGCCAGTCGGACTGGAAGACATTGTTTTGTATCAATTGTCTGAATGTTTCTAAGAAAAAAAACAATTGTAAATTCAAACTCAATATTGTTTTTTTGTCAAATACGAGTTAAATCACTTTAAAACACAACAGTAAATCACATATACTTAGAAGTCCTCATTCTTTCTCCTTCTCTTTTTCTTCTCATTTCATACCAGTATCTTGTCTGCTGTTCTGAACTTTCCAGAATAAAATCCACCTTGTGGCACATTGACTCAAAATTGTAGATTCAGGGTGGTGAGGTTTTTCCCTGTAAAGTGTCATGAAAAGATGAAATGCAGGTGTCTTCTTTTTTTCATCTGTGCAGCATGTCAGTGTGATGTGAGTGGAACACTAAGTGGAGTTGCAGAATGTCAACAGGTAAAGAGAAATTAAAAGAAAGATATTAATAAAATTGATTATTGATATAGATTTTCTAAGGTAGAAATCTTAGCACTGTTTATTGCTTTTGAACATAAAATAGCTAGTTTTATACATCAAAGGATCGATTTTACACATCCTAAGGATGTACAAAGTTTTAAAATTTTTTTTTCTTCTTGAGTTTATGTATTTTGTAGTCTATTTCTGAAGATGATAAATGACAGAGATAATGTCCAGGTAGTGGTTTTTCATGTGTTCGGGTTTTTTTTTGTTTTGTTTTGTGTTTGGTTGGTGGGTTTTTTTTTTGTTTTGTTTTGTTTTTTGAGATTAGAAATTTCTTCCTCTTTAGAATTAGAGGGAATTCAAAGTATTGAGAGATTAAAGTTCTGGAAAGGTACTGAAACATTTTTGATGATTTTTTTTTTTTTTCACAGGAAAATGGGCATTGCTACTGCAAATCTAATGTTTGTGGAGATTCCTGTGACACTTGTGAAGCTGGTTATTATGCTCTTGAAAAAAAGAATTATTTTGGCTGCCAAGGTAAAATGAATAAAGGCCATCTCTAGTGGAACATTTGTACTTAGCACAGAAGTCTTTAGAATTCCCTAGGCAGTACTTTTAGAATGGGGATGTTTGAATTACTCATGTGCACAACATTTTGCACTGGTGCTGGTGCTGTAACCTTGCTTGTGACTCCTCTTGTGCCTTTCAGCAGGAGAAGGAACAAGGCAGATATTACTGCTGTGCTTCCCAGTCACTTTGTGCATGTCTTAGAAAACAGGGTGCTTTTAGACTATGGCATAAATCTTGTTTAGGAGCACTCAGCCTTTCAATCCAGCTTGAAATTTTTAGCCTTCTCATACTTGTTCCTTAGTACAGCATATTATACCTCATTACTAGAGGTGTCCTTTAGTTTGTGCCACAAGTCCTGTCTCCTGTAGAAAGTAATTCACTATTGTTCTGCAGTGTCAGTTGAAAATATGTATATTATATCAACACATACATTGCAATTTTGTCAGATTAAATATTGGGGTACCTGATTTTGAAAAATTCACTTCTTGCAATTTTTGTAAGTTAGATTTTAGATGTGGTTGTCAGTGGAGTTTTTTAACATATTTGTTCTTTGTGATATTGCTGCAGAGATTCTGACTTGCTAGGAAAACATTTGAATAGCAATTCTGCAAAATTGCAGCCCTGAATTTAGCAATGTGGCAGGGTGTATTATTTGAGGTTTTTTTTTTTTAAAGGGACTTTTGTCACATTCTAAGGAGAAATTAAAAAGGAAATGGGCACAAACACGGGAAGCTCAAAATAATTGCAACTCATGCACATGTATTAAGTAGTGTTTGAAAGAGTCTAAAGGGCTCTGGGAGGAGGAAATGATGTTTAATCAGGTGAAGCCGTGGTGTTTTTGCTGATAACTTTCATCTCTCTTTTTCTGATTGGCTTCTTCTCTTGGCATGCCAGGCTGCCGGTGCGCTGTTGGAGGGTCCCTGAGCCCAGCCTGCTCCCAGCCCTGGGGCAGCTGCCGGTGCAGGGCGCACGTCGTGGGCACCACCTGTCAGGAGTGAGTCCAGCTGGGCTCCTGGCACAGCTTCAGCACTCGTTGTACTTTCATGTGACATTCTGGGTTTGTTGATAATTAACTTGGTAAATTGTACTGGTTATTGATACTAATTTTCCTGGGAAGTTTCCTTAAATTACCAATACCAGTTTTGCAATAATACTGCATATGTATCTATATATCTATCAAGAGTTGTATAGGAGAAGGTAAAAGGAAAGCTGTAAAAGCTTCCGAAAAGAAAATTCACATTGCATCCCTCTTACCAGCTGTCTTGAATCTATGAGCTGCTGTCAGAATTTGTCAGCCATCAGCAGATCACCTCCCTTCCACTGCTTTTTGCCCTTAGATGTAGATCATAAAAGACTGGTGATTCTTTGCTGATTTGTTGCGGGTTTTTTTCCTTCTTGAAAGGCCTGAAAAAAACTATTTTTTTCCTGATCTGCACCACATGAAGTTTGAGATTGAAGATGGTACTACTGTCCAAGGAGGGAAAATTTGGTTTGGCTATGATCCTCAGGAATTTCCTAGCTTCAGTTGGAGAGGATATGCACGGATGTCCTCTATACAAGTAAGCTGGTATTTCACTCAAGACTTCGGGGTGAAAATGAAAACAAAAGTGCATGGCACATATGTCTTTATAATACTGCTATGTGTGTGGAAGGTCATGGAAAAAAGACAGAAAAAAGGACAGGATCTGACTAATCCAAACTCTTTGGCACTATGTTGCTGTTTGCATTAGTGAGTGTTGGTGTTTTTGTCAGGTCATGTGCACTTGCTTGTGCAAATATGCCTTCTTCAGAAATGTTCTTTGAGGTTGGTTTTTTTGTGAGACAGTTGTAAAGAGGGAACTTAAAACTTTAAAGTCTATCATAATAAGTTCAAAAATTGTGCCAAGAACAGTGAGAACAGCAGAAGATTAATGCTTGGCCAAATAATTTGAATTGCACGGGTCCAAGACAGTCTGTATCCATAAGATTTTCAGGTAAATCCAAGTGCTGTCTCTGAAATCATCTTACACTTGAATTTACATTGGGTAGAGAAGAGAGAGGTGCCAGCTTTTATTATGAATGATAGCTTCACATTACAGGAAACAGGAAAATGTGTGGTTCAGTAAAAGAAGCTGTGAGCAGGGGCATATTGGCAACATTTATTTTAGTTTCATGACAGACTATGAATAAACTAAACAACAGCTGAGGGAATAAGTAAATCACAGGTAGAAAGTCACCATAATTTCTCTGAGAAGGGCCCTTCTGACTTTGGATTGAACTACTGATCAAATGAAGCAGAATTTTAAAACAGTAGATTTGAGTAAGAAATGGGATTTGTTCACTCACCTTGAAAGCAGGGCTTTGGTATAGTCGTGTCCAGCCTCCATTTGTCCAGGGACTAATGAATCATTATAGCATGGGACAAAAGAACATAACCATTGCACAATCATATCCTTTATGTTCTTCATTTTTCAGTCTTTCTTCTTTTGTTGTTTCGGTCTTGGCTTTTTTTATCCCAGATAATTTTTGGATTTTCAGTATTATTCCACATTGGTAAATGAAGGCAAGTCTTTGGTGTCTGTGATTTCTTAATGCCTGCTTTCTAATTCAGCTGCTTTTTGCATTTCTTTTCTGGGGGCATTTTGTACAGGCTTTTTGTTCTCTTCTCAGATGTGGGAAACAGAGAAAATGTTTGCATTTGGGGAAGCAGAGTGGACCACAGTGGTGGGGAGGTCACTGTGCCGCAAGTAGCTTGGAAAGGGACAGCAGGTGGATTGTGATGGGTGAACTGGTGGGAACTGGATAGTGAGGGAGCTTTAGGATTTAGGATGGAAAGAAAGATACCAAACCCATGAGATTGCACCAATACTGTTTTTTTCCTAATCCACCACTGACCCTTAACATGTATCTTAGTTTTTCTGAAAACTAAATAATGGGGCTCTGTGAATGCAAAGAATTTTGTGGGTCTGGAGGTGTCAGTTTGGCCCCAGGACAAGGACAGCATTCCTGCTCTTACAGCTCTAAGCAGCTGTAGGATCTGGTAGAGGATCAGCAGATCCTCTCAGTTTCAGTGACAGTCTGAGGTGTCTGCTTGCTGTGGGACCTCAGACCAGGATCAATGATTGTGGCCTGTTCCTTGGAAAGGCAGGAATATCAACAGCCCTTGATACCATATACCTCCTTTATGGCACAAGTGGGGAGAATAACAGTAAAATATTGTTGCTGTATCACACTAACACACGTTAGTTGAGCCATTCTGTGTCCTTCTGGATCAACTGGTATTCAACAAGAGTTTTATTTCACAGGAGATTTTGTTCTATGCTCTTTTGTAAGCTGCTCGTGCCTTTTTGTCTGTGCCAAGTGGTTTTTCTTTCTCCGGGTGATAGTAACAAATAATGTACTTTCCATTCCTCCTTTTTCCTTCTCTTTTTATTTTTCCCAGCCAGAGGTGGTTATGCCTATCACTGTGGCTTCCCCTAAGCTCTTCCACCTAGTCCTCCACTATGTCAGCCTGGGCTCAAAAAGCTCTAAAGGGAAGATCTCAGTTGCTGAGGGAAAGCATATTGGCACTAATTATACTTGTAAGTGAATTAATTTTCTCACTAGGCTTCCCTGTCTTCCTCTATCATACACCAGCATTGCCACTCCAGTATATACTTTTCTGCATGTGCCTCTTTCTTGTAGGACTTTAGTCTGGTGCTTGCATGGCTTCTGACTGTTCCTCAATTCAGCACTTTATGGCTGTTTTTGTTTATTAACTTCCATTTTTCAGAATGAAGTAAGGATAACTTTGAATGTGGAAAAGTCAAACCTCTACTTATTTCGCATTATCCTGAGGTATATTAACCCTGGAGGCGAAACATTATCTGCTCGCATATCTGCTTGTCAATCTCAGCCTGGAGCAGGTAGGTGTAACTCAGCAGTGCAACAGCTCAGGTGAATGTTAAATCAGAGAAGGCTCTCCAAGGTGCACCTAAGTCAAGTCTTTAATGTTGCTTAAAAGGCATCACTTTTAACAGTGTCAGTGCTTTTGGACTTCTCCTCGTACATTTTTGCTGTGTAATTGATGTGGCTGTGTTTGCATGAAACTCCTGCTTGCAGTAGTAATCAGCATTTGTTTCTTCAAATGTTTGCCACACTTAGTACTTCAGTCCTGTACTTGGAAGCTCTGAACTGTGGGTTTTATGAAGCTTTTAAAGAAGGGGTAACAACACTTTGTTTGGTTTACTTGCCTTTAATATTCAAGTTTTAAATGTGGCTTTTGCCTTCATTCAATGAGTAGGATTTGTTTAAAATGATGAACCCAGTCTACCAAGTTAGTTCTGATTACAGAACTCAAAAACATGTGATGCCTTTCAGGCCCTGGTAAAAGGTAATTACTCCATATCCTTTGAATGGTAGGGGCATACCAGGCCTGTGTGCAGAATTATGTCTTACTATTCCTGCCTTACTGAGAGGAGTAAAGTTATAGATCCTTTTAAAAATTCAAGTAAGACGAAACTGAGGACTTCACAGGCACCATTCAGCAGAGTGGCAGAAATTATGGTCATCATTGGCTTCTAATGGCTGGGAGACAGGGAACCAGATTTTGTCTGTGTCCAGGGTCTTCAAAGAGGAAACCTTTAATATTCATAACAGTTGATCCTCACGACTTCTATTTGACAAAGCATACCACAGCTTTATTTCTGTAGTACATAGAGTCACAGAATTATCTGGGTAGAAGGGGGTTTAAAGATCATCCAGTTCCAGCCTCCTACCATGGGCAGGGACACCTTCCACTAGACCAGGTTACTTAGATCCCCATCCAACTTATCCTTGAACACTGCCGTGGATGGGGCATCCACAACTGGCCCATCATCTCTGCCTAGAAGTTATCTGTCTGTAAGTAAACATTTTAGATGCTACTGAGAACCTCCAACACCTGAAGCATTTGACTTAAAAGTCATATTAGAATATGAAATGTGTCAGTTGAACATATTGAGAGTCAGTGCAGAGAGAAGTTGAATGAAAAATTATGGAAGGGGAAACTGAAAAAGTGGCCATTTCAGGTATTGCAAAATTGGCCATTGCATGGGGCAGAACTCTGCTTTTCTGTACCAATTTGCTCAAGAGCAATAAGAATGAAAACAACATTCATAGCTCTGTGTCTGGTCGAGTGCATTGCTAATGCATATTGACTGAAAATCATTGATCAACTCCTGTCAAATAAGGTGTAATGGACCAAATTATTAATCCAGCCCACTAAGCAAGTAGAGAGATTTTACACAGTCACTTATGTTTTTTACTTGATTTTTGGTTTTTTGGCAGGGGCTGCTCAGAGCAAAGAGTTTGTCTTCCCGCCCAGCAAGGAGCCAGCTTTTATCACAATCCCAGGAAAAAGCTCCACAGAGCCTTTCTCACTGGCTCCAGGCATATGGACTGTCAGTATAATGGCAGAGGAAGTCCTCTTGGTAAGAAAACAATTGAGGAAAACAACTGCTTGAAGGTTGTCATGAAGTTACTGCTCTGGAGTTGTTTGCTGGGAAGAACCCTGCAAGCAAGGGAAATTCAGCACTAGTGAAAGGAACAGAATAAAATTGTGAAAATTTACACTTCTGCCTCTTATTTCTTTTCTGAGTTTCTCCTGCTCTAATTTTTCTTCTCCTTACAGTATATCTGGACTCTGCACCTTCAAATGATAAGGTATTATTAACATACAGCCCAAAGCATAAATGCTCACAAAAATTAGTAATTTTTACATATCAGATCTTGTGTCTAGAGCTTAGCTCAGCCAAGGACTTAGTTTCTTGACAAAAAGTCTTCATAAGAGTAATGTAAAATGGGCTGCATTATGTGCAGGTCAATGTCTGACTGCTTTTATTCTCCTATCTTTTCTCTCATTCATTGAAAAATTGAAAAATTTTCTAGCAGCAGTTCTAAGAAATTGCTGGAGAAAGAGAAATTGTTTGAGATGATAATTTATGAAAAACCTTAAATATATATGATCACAAAGACAGCATACTGAAATTCTTACATATTTTGTACAGGGATAAAAAGCAGTGTCTCTAGTCATTAAGCCTGGGGTTGTATTAAATTTGTGGAATACCACATGAAGTGTTAGTAAAGAGCTTGCAAACATATTTCTTGCTGAAAGTGACAGTATTATTGTGCAGGGTTTTTTCACAAATACATTTGAAAAAGTATATATTAATAATCTTAGCCCATCATGTTCTCACAATAACAGTTATACTTCAGCTCTAATATATTAATTTAAGTAAGCAAGGCAGAGCAAAAATATACCAGCTTTTGAAGGACATCTTAATAGGTTACATGGAGTATTTTAATCAAGTCATCTGGGATACGTGAATCTCCTGTGTGGAGTCGCCCAGAGCTGAGTTGTGTGCTTGTGGATGGCACTCATGGATGAAAATTACAGGCATCTGGCTGTGTGTTACTGAGCTGCAGGGAAGCTCCCTTCAGTGCACTGTCTTGTACATGATGGGAGACTGGCTTCAGAGTTTCCCTGCTCACAGGGCAGTTTCCTTCATGCCATCCTTCTGAAATTACAGGCTTAGGGAAACACATTCTGATGTTATTGGCCCAAGTAGTAACAGAAAAAGGCCCACCCACATCTTGCAGATACCCTCTGTGCAAATTGTTTATGTGATTGGTTTCATTCATTGTTATATTGTGAAAGCCTGGAAATGTTATTTTTATCATTGTTAGAGTGTTTTAGCATTTGTTGTATTCTTTGTTCTTAGGATTATCTGGTGCTGTTACCTAGTGATTACTACGAGGCATCCCTGTTGCAGATCCGCGTTACGGAGCCTTGCACACATCCTGGGCCTGCTTCAGCAGAACAGTCAGTAGATGTGTTACAGCCTGAACCAGTGCCTTGGTTTATTTTGTTATCATCCTGCTGCACTTGAAAACTATAATAACTCTGTGGTTATGTTTTTTGGTTTTGGTTTTTTTTTTTTTTTTTTTTGGTGTAAGCTGCTTGCTCTATCAGCATTTGCCCCTGGGCGGATTTTCCTGTGTCCTTGGTTCAGAGGCAGTGCATTTCAGACACGGGGGAGAATCCAGAAGAATACCTGTGCGACAGCCAGCTCCCAGTCAGCCAGTGATGGCCCATATCAGTGGAAGAGAGGTCAGATTCCTGCCTGCTAATTGCAGTCCCATCTGTGTTGTTGACTATAAACCTACCAGACTAAAATGATTGCAGATTTATAGCTCAGGATTTTCAAATCTTAACATATCCCTAAAACTGACTCGGCACCAAGCTCTGAATTTTACACAAAACTATGTAAAAGTATCAGTGTAGGCAGATTTATAACTGTGACTGGAGTGGACATTCCACTCTGGCAAAAGCATTTCATTAGATAAAAAACCTTCTCCTTTAGGCATACTGGCTTGTTCAGAAGAAATGATATAATGATTTGTCAGCAGAAATGGTGTACATACATCACTCTAAATTAATCCTTTTTTTTCTTAAATAGCTACACTTAGGTAAAATGTTTGCTTTACTGAAAAACAAGCCGAAGCAATTATACCACTGCTGTAGGTCCTTTGAAAGCAAAGCATGTTTTATGAAATGAGAAGATCTACTAGAAGTGTGTTTGGCAAAAAGTAAGGTATTTTATCAACTATGTGATAGTGATGTAAAATGATTATGGCCTCTATTACTGTGTTTGGTTATTAATTTAAAAAATACCAAGTACAGCAAGAATACTCACATGCCACAGGCTCTGGTGCTTCACCACTGATGCATGTGCAAAATTTACTGGTATGAATAATTGCAGTGAAGTCAAGAGGGCTGTTGACAGAATTATTTACATGTTTAAGTGTTTGTAGCCTAAGGAAATACTGAGAAAAATTTGAAAATAATTATGTAGTCAACTGAAGCAAAACCTTTGTAACCACAGCACTTAACTACTTAGAAGTATTTTGCATCAAATATTGTGTTAACCACTTTGTGCAAGTAGCCTAAAAGAAAATCTTTAAAGTATTTAAATGCTTTAAAGTATTATTGTTTGCTGGAGAAGATGCTTTCACTCTTCAGGGAGTAGGGAATCAAAATACAGCATTGCTACAGTAGGAATTTTGTGTTCCTGGAAATATTTTTTGGTGGAGAAGTAAACTCAGTTTCTGTGTGTTGTTAAGGATAGCTTCGAGATGATGGTGACAATTTTTTAGCATCTTAACATTTCTTCCCTTTCTGCTGGGGAGAAGAGAAATAATAATATAGCAATTTCCCAGTGTTATTTTACAGCTTTCCTAGAACTGTTATAATGACAGCTGTTTCTTGAACTTGTTTGACTCTTGTTAGAGGACAAAGTGATATTTATAAGCATTGCTTGCATTCTGCTGGGTGTCTTCTGTTGAGACACTGCAAGACTGGCTCTGGACTAATGCTGACCAGTCAAAAGAGCAGGAAATGGGAGCTTCCTGCAAGAAAAGGGAGTGAAGGATTTAACTCCTTTTTTGTTTTTCAATTATTTTGACCCAGGTCAATTTAGAGATGACCATAAATGTTCCTCAAGTGGGTCGCTATGTTCTGGTTTTTGAATATGCCAACGAAGACGATCAGGTAAACACTGCAGAGGTAACAGTACATAGCCCTGGACCTGTCACTGAAGGCAGAGTGAGAATATACAGTTGTAAATACAGGTGAGAGTTTCTGAAATAATCGCTAAATGATTAAATAAGCATTTTGAATGTAATTATACTTTTTATATATTGGAATCCATTTTACCATGTAGATTGTTCAAATTCTAGGGTGATTTAAAAGCAGGTGCAGGATTCTGTGGATTTTGTAGAGGTTTTTAATTCTCTTTGTGCAGTCAGCTCATTAAATATTGCCACTGCTTCAATGAATTGTTTTCCTATTCAAAGGGTTACTTTTTTATATACATTTTTAAATCCTTATAAACTACTAATCTCCAAGTCCACTGGAAGAGCATCGCTGTTGGCTGCAGATGCCTGCACTCATTTTCTTCAGTTAAAATTGTGTCTAAGGGCTTTGGCTATAAAAAATGTAGCAGCCAGTTTTCCAAGAGTATTCCCACCGTTTCTAACAGGATTTGCTGAAGCAGAAGTATAAAGGTCTCTGAAATTCTGCCTGTAGTCATCCTCTGGCTCTTAGGCTGTAGGCTTCAGCCAAATGCTTCTTTATCCTTGTTGACTGATGAGGTTACTGCAGATGTTTCTGCACAAGAGATTTTGCCTGTCCTGAGTGAGACTGTCTTTAACACTTGAGCACCTCAGCTTATTTTGAGCCCTTGGGAGAGCCTACCCAGTGCCAGGGGACTGCCAGACATGCAGCCTTTACTCCCATGAGCCAACTGCTTGGCAGAGTGGAGGGTTAGGGATATTCAGGATGAAATTACCCAGTAAGAAAAATCATTTTCATCAGCATGTTTGTGATACAGAGCACAGCCATGTGGAGCAGTGACCTTGTCAGGTTATTGCTGGGGAAAGCTCTTATTTTAGCCCATTACATAACACTTTAAGCCCCAAACTTCTTGCTATAAATCTTCCATTTTATTGGGGTTTTGGTGGCTTTTTTTCCCCCAAAACACCCACATTTTTTCCCCATATTTTATAGGCTGATTTTGGACATACTTGTTTGTTTATATGATACATTAGAAACATGTTAATGGAAATACAAAGAAAGCCCTTGCTACTTTAATGTAGCAATGCAGCAATTCCCTTCTGCAGACATTCTGCATGAACTGAGTGGTCACATTGTCAGTGAGGTGCTGTGTCATCTTTCCCAAACAGGAAGGTGCAAATCTCTTCTGATAAAAAATAAATCAAGCAATGACATAGTGAGGTACGTGTAGATAACAGTAACTTGTAGAATTTGTAATATATTGTGCCAAACTTTCGTACAGCTCAGTGAGCTTGACTATTCCAAATAAGAGAATAAAACATCACAGGCTTTGAGCAAATCATGAGTAAGGGAGCTATATTTCTCTAGTTTTACATGTCCCTAGCCCTGAGCTGACCTTTTTTCTGACCTGTGCTTTAAACAAGAGCAAAACTTACACATTCTCTGGTTTGTAGAGGAGGCAAACCTGTTTTTTCACTTGCATTGAGGAGTATATCAGCGTACAGAATAGCTTCCTAAGATCAGGCCTTGCCCAGCTGCCACTGTGTGTGCAAGAGCTGCTGATTCACATCCTCAGAGGCCCGTGGCAGTAGTGGAAAGGAGCAAATGGTGTGTGCTGGCACCTCAAGGATCATGGCCCAGGCAGGAGAATATTAGTTACACACCACAGTGTGTAACACCACGTTACACAGGGTGAAAATGTCTGCAGGTAGCATCTATGAGTAGTTGTCTGTCCACATCCTACTAAGCCAGTAGCTCAGATGGGTGTCTGAGCTGAGATCTGAAGGCTTCAGCTCTAACCCACCCAGGATAAGCAGTGTTTAGTACGTGGTAGATCCTGTGTCTCACTGGCAAGGACAGTGCATGTTCCACAGTGGCCATGGGCAGGTTAGTTATGGTCCAGCAGGAGGGCCAGGTGCTGTGGCTAGCCAACAGCCAGGCAGTGAAGCTAGGTGGCAGCCTGAACAACGTGGCAACGCCAGCAGGCTCATCCTCAATCCTGCTTTCTGTCTCAGTTTCCTTTGTCGCAGCGTTGTAGTTGATGACAGGAATCGCGTTGCAGCCTATGACCTTCTAGCAGACACAAAGATACGTCTGAAGGCGTCATCAAGTAATTTTCTTCTGGTAAGCTGACATTTCCTTTTCCCTTTGGTAATACTTGATGGGGTAAACAAAGATACTTGTCTCCCTACGTTCACATTCTGTAAGATAACATGTGAAATTATGTATATTAGATGCTTGACTAGACATGCTTTATATACACCCCAGAATGCTGAGGCAAACTTTGTCAAAGACAAACAGAACTTTGCCTTTATTGGCAAGGTTTTTTCCAGCTTTCTTGTGCTTTATTTCAGTTCCCCTTTCTCTTCTACAAGTAAACTTCAGAGGAAACATATTCTGGTAGCTTTTATACAATAATTTTTTATTGTCTTTTTTATCTTTCATTTTTTATAAATCCTCAAAACCCATGTCTCTTACAAAATTCAGGTAATAAATGCATTTATTTCGGGTAATAAATGCATTCATTGATCATATAGCTTTTAGGTATTTTAAATAAAAAGCCTTCACTGACCTCTTTTGGCCGCACCAGGAATATACTTTTCTGGAGAGTTAATTTTCTTACGTGTTGTTTCTGCTTTCTATTTTAGAAACACGAGGTTTGTTAAAATCTTGAGTTCCAACCCAGCTAGTAAGAACTAGCAGACCTAACAGCTGATACATGTTTTCTTCACTTCATGAGTCAGTATAAACTAACCTTTTACATTTTAGCTTCCTGCAGCAGCTGCTGTGTTAACAAGATCCAGCCTTCACAATCTTTAATTGTAAAGGCTGCACTTAGCAAAAGATGGGAGAGGGGAAAAGAAGTGTTTCTGATACATAGACACTGATCATGTGGTCAATGGCAGCAGTCTTGGGGTTAAAGACATTCCTGTCATTCATGCAGAGCAGAGAGGCAAATGGGAGCCACCTCCAATGCTTTCCCTTATGTCCTTACCACCATGGGTACAGCAGGACTACCACAGATTCATTTCTTTATGCCTACTTTTAGTTAAAATAAAAAAATCCCTTATGAGGTCTTGCTTCTTTTGAAATGAGTTCTGAATCCTGGGAGAGAAATCCTGGTGCCACTGAAACTCACTCCCGTGGACTTTGCACGAGCAAGTGTTTGTGCCTTTATTTGAGAAAGTCTGGGAGTTCCCCCAGGGTCCAAAAGTCTCTAAGGGCTTTTCCCTCCTACCTCTCTACATTCCTTGCCTTGCTTCTCAGCCTTTGAGCTGGTCTTCTGTCTTTCCCCTTACCACACATATATACTTACCTTTTAGTTATTTCCCTCCTGAACAGCCAATATTCCCTTGACAAGGACAGAAAAATACTATTTAACCCTGAGGCATTGAGGTGCAGGGAGGCAAAGGGATCTGAAATCTTGTGGGAGGTCCATGACAGAACATGGCTTTGGGCTCATATCTCCCTGTGCTAAAATTAGGCTTCATCCTTCCTGTTCAGGCCTGGCCCTGTTATTTATGATATTAATCGTGCCTTGTGCTTGTTTTTCAGCACAAGGTTTGCATTATATCAGCTGAAGAATTTTCTCCAGAATACGTGGATCCTAAAGTACAGTGCATAGCTGCTTACAGGAGTAACAGTGATGGAAGGTAACTTGCTTGGTTTTATCCTTCCTATTATCTGAGGACAACCTTGAAAGGTAGAATAAATGGTGTTTTGATTCTTCTGAGTGAAGCTTTTCTCAGTGACTCACAGGTGATTTGTAGGCCACTTCTGTAAAGTAGTCTTTGTAAAGAAGCTGAAATGTTAGTGTTAATCTAGACAGTCTTTGCACAGAATTTTGTTGATAACAGCCTTTTCCTGGCCCATCTGAACTACCCAGTGCTGATGTGTAAGAAAATATGCATCTTTCACACACCATCCAGTACGCCAAGGTGTCCAAGCTGGAAAATCACCCCTGCCTTAGTGGCCTGAAATGCTTACTGTTCCATCTGGAGTTTTAGGATGTTACTGCTTCAGCTGTCCCAAAATGTAATTTGTCACTAGGTGTGGGATGTGACTGCCCTTCCATACACAATTTGGCAGCATCAAATTACTCCACATGTAAACCTCTGCTTCCCAAACAAACCATTCCCTTTTTCCTGTCATTGAGGGGCCCTTAGGGTACGTGTGCCCTCATCATTCACCTCACACAGTAATGCCAGCTATCCCTCTTCTCCATCATACTTTATAGGACCAGTAATTAGGGGACTCATGCACTGCTTGGTTGATCCAGGCTGACTGCTCTTCTCGTGCTGTGAAGATCTGAACCTGAACCTTGCCTTCCCAGTGGTCAGGTTTAGGTTCCGCAGAGCATCTCCTCTGTCCTGTTGAAGCTCTTCCCCTCCCCATCTTTTGTTCTTTGGGGACAGAGAGGAACTGTCACTGCAGCTTCCAAATTAGGGACCTCCACATTTCAGTGCCTGTTGCACTCCCCATGATGTGCCTCGTGATGCCTAGTCCTTTCTTCCTACTGATTTAGCAGTAAAAAATAAAAGTATATGTCATTTGCGGGACATTAAAGGCAAAAAGAGTTGGTGATTTGGTCTAATAGTTTTCCAAATGGTAGCTTGTAATATAATGGTTGAATTGAAACAGAAAGCAGAAAAATCTGGATAGTAAATTGGATAAAAACATGTGACTGTGCTTGGTTTCCAAGCATGCATAGCATTGAATCACAACTTTAATTCTTCTGCTCAGTGTTACCACTGAGAGCAGCTTTCTAAGACTGAAAATACTTGTCATTCACCCAAAGTTATTTTGCAAATAGAGGCATTTATATTTTGAGTAAAACAGGGAAAGAATCATGGGTGAAAAACATGATTCAAGATAAAACTAATGTAGAAACTTACACATTTGACTTTGGTTTTGTGTTGGGTATTTTTTAAAACTCTTGTTAAATTTGCATTGTTTACTGTAGGTTTTTGTTTTGTTTTTATTGCTATCTGCCAGCATTTTTGCTTTCCTGAAAGTGTTTAAGTTCATCAAATTGAAAGATGCAGAGTCTTGGCTCAGTTTAACAGTACTGTAAATGGATGCTGCACATGATTTCCCACACAGGCCTGGCAAATACATCTCAGTTCTGGCCCTGAAACATACTTGCCATTCCAGTTCTGGCCCTATCTTGATCAAAGATTAATCATTGTCTGTTGAGTACTTACTAGAAGTGAACAAATACAACCAGGAAACCCCCAAAAATATTTTATCCTGCAGTCTTTGAAAATTCTTCTCTCAATTCCAGAACTAAATATGCCAAGGAAGAAATAGTTAAACACAGCAGTGAATGAATAAGTATGCTTTCAAGGAGTACTGTTATTTATTTTGGCTCCAGTTCTACAAATATTTGAGCATATACTTAACTTCTAACTACTTAAGTAGTCCCATTGACTTCAGTGGGAAAACTTGCATGTTTAAAGGATACACCTATGTAAATATTTGTACAACTGAGAATGCAATATTAGTACAGATTTTGGTGAATATAACTAACTGGATTAACTAAAATGTATTTAATTTTTAGTGCTTCTGGTTCCCTTAAGTTTCCTCCTCTTTAGCAAATTCTTTCCACTGAAACTTAAAGTTATGGAAGTTTTTTGTGAATAAAATCAGTTAACACATTAAAAGTGTACACACTTTCCCCTTCTTATGGAAGTTAAATCCATACCTCTTGTTTTCCTTTACTTTCTGATCATTCACAAAGAATCCACATAGGTACAGGGGTTATTATTGCATTATCAATTACAATACAGTCTAATACACTGACTTTTGTGAGTTAGTAGCTTTTCCTGTTATGATTAAAACTTTCTCCTGGCCCCAAGGATGATTACTGTGGTTCTGTGTTTAGTGCAGCATGCATTCCCTCAGTTTTTGAAACTCCACCAGGAGCTTTGGTTTTGGATGCATTCAAAGATGGGAAGATTTCCGAAGTAGAGGAGAATATACTCCATGATCCATTGAGTGCCACTTTCCCTGCTGGTTCAGTTCGTGGCATCACCTTGGCACCATTACAGGTACCAGATTTTGAAAACTTTGTTTTGCAAGTCACAAGGTATGTTCTTAATAAAATTAAATAGATGAAAAGCTGTAAGAGAATCAAAATTGGATGATGTTATATGATGAAAATGTTGCAAACTGAGTAAGCCACAGAGACAATAGAAAGAATGGAGGGGAAAAAAAACCCAAACACCAGCTTCTTTCTGAACTACACAACAGTCTCATAGACTGCAGAAGAGTGTTAAATGTGCTTGGCAGGCAAACAGAGCATGCAGTTGTAATGCCATTTTCCTCAAAGAAGTTGAACCTGCTGAGAGATGCTAAGCCCCCTCTCTTTCACTGCAGGTAGGGGGCACTGAGCACAGCTGATAAGCCGAAGAATGTTTCACAAAATAAATCTATTCTGTGATTTAATACCAGAGCTGTTCTTGTTTCTCCAGAACCAGATCACCTTGAGTGGCAGAGTGCCCCACTTGGGCAGATATGTATTTGTGGTACATTTTTATCAGCCGGCACACCCAGCATTCTCTGTGCAAGTCCATGTGAATGCCGGAGATGTGTGGTCAGGTAGGCATCTGAATTTGACCTAACCCCTTTCCTTTCTTAGCATTTCGGGATATGGAGCTGTGTTGAGTTGACCTCGGATGGACACCAGGTGCCCAAAGCTTCAAACACTTTCCTTCCACTTTTCCCTTTTTCCTGGGCTCAGCTTTACTCCCAAATTTCTCCAACTCCTCCCACTGAGTGGCACATGGATACAGAGAATGTGGGCTGTACTCAGTTCATCACAGGTTGCCTCTGTTTCTCCCTCCTCAGTAAGGGACTGCTCACACTCTTCCCATGCTTTAGTGTAGGGTCCCTCACATGGGAGCCAACCCTCCACCAACTTCTCCAACATGAGTCATTCTCCTGGGCTGCACTTCTTCACTAACTGCTCCCGTGTGACCATGGGGTCACAAGGCTTGCTAGGAGCCTGCTCCAATGTGGAATTCCCAGAGGTTCAGGGACCCTATTTGAGTATCCACCTGCTCTTGAGTGGATCTCCTCCAGGGGCTGCAGGTGGATCTCTGCTCCAGCACCTGGAGCTCTCCTGCTTCACTGGCCTTGGTGACTGCAGAGTTGTTTCTCTTGCAAGTTCTCACTCCTCTTTCTGGCTGTACCTGCTGTTGAGATGTGTTTTTCCCCCTTTCTTAAATATATTATTCCAGAGGTGCGACCATGGTCAGACACAGCCTTGGCCAGTGTTGGGTCTGTCTTGGAGCTGGCTGGTATTGGCTCTGTGGGACATGGGAGGAGCTTCTTACAGATTTTCATAGAACCCGCCCCAGTAGCCCCCTGCAACCAAAACCTTCTCTACATAAACCCAATATATTTTTTCTTCTAGGAACTTTCAATGCTTCATTCTGCCCTCATACTTCTGGCTGTCGGGTTCAGGTGGTTGCGGCAAATCAAATTGAGCTTGACATTTCTGAACCCATGGTCTCTGTTACAGTGATGATACCGGATGGAAGAATGCTGGTTCTGGTACGTATATTACGTAAATGTACTTGAAAATGTTATTCTCAGTTTCACCATTCATTTAGAGACAGATGCAAAGATAAAAGCCAATAAAAAATTAATGTTGTGTTTCAGATTTTTAGGATATTCACACTGCTCTTGGTTTTATTTTTAAGATAATCTGCAGAGTTTTTGTTGGACACTGTAGCATCACAACTGTGAGGGCAGTTATTTTCTTATTTTTGGTTAAAATCTTAAAAATTGAAAAATTGATTTGAAAAAATTCAGAATGTATAATGAAGCAACATTTAAATGTGTAAATGCCTTAGCTTGTATCTTTTTGTTTTTCTCTGAAATGTACAATTTAGCTTTCTTATTGTTTTAAGGAAAATATCTTAGTTGTTCCAGCAGACACCTACAGTTACAAAATTCTTGACAAAAAGACAGTGGACAAGTCATTTGATTTTATCAGCCAATGTGGAGGAAACAGTTTTTATATTGAGTAAGCATCACTTTCTAAAAAACTGAGCATTGACAACAAACTGGGAATAATATTACTTTTACTCTGCATTAAAGAGCTGTCTTAAATCCCTATAATTGTGCTACATTAAAATGCTTTTCATGGCTTATGCTAGCCCACTGAATTTCCATGAGTCATTTTTCCATGACTTTCTATTGCAAATGCAATGTAAAGGTAGAGCTTTATTGCTCACAATACAAAAGAGGAAAATTCATGTCATCTTCCTGTCTTTGGTATTTCCATCTCTGGTATTTGGTATTTTGCTTGGCATGTCTGAACTGATACAACTAATACACACTTGCTATGAAAAAACCTCTTACCTGCATGTTCAAAGCTATTCACCCCAATTTAATTAAAGTATATCCTTGCATGTGTGCTGATGCCATCCTTGTGTCAAACTGTTTGAAAGACAGAACCCTAATTTACTGAACCACTGCAAAGCACTCTCATAACAATCCTGAGTTCCGGCACTTACATGATTTATATTTCAATTTAAATAGCCCAGAACGATCATCAGCCTTCTGCAAGGACTCTGTAAGGTCACTGGTGGCTTTCTACAACAACGGAGCCCTGCCGTGTGATTGCCACAGCGCAGGTGCCACTAGCCCTACGTGCAGCCCCCTGGGAGGGCAGTGCGTTTGCAGACCCAACGTCATCGGTCGCCAGTGCAGCCGATGCCAAACCGGCTACTATGGATTCCCATTTTGCAAGTGTGAGTATGTGCTTGCACTCCTTCAGCTCCTGACTTGGCCACCTGCTTAATCCTCTGAATTTGCTGCAGATGTACTGCAGCCTGACTTTTCTTTGTAGAGCCTGATCCTGTGAGAGGCTGGTCAGGCTGTTTTAGCTTCACCATAGCGTAGCTTCCAGTTTAAGGCAGAGAAAATCCCATTCCTCTAAAGCACACCTAGCTTGTGGTGAAGTGAGCCTTTGCATGTGTTGTCTGATCAGGTATAGTAGGCTTACAGCTTAACTGGTTAAAATCCATATTGCCAGTGAAATGGATTTTTTCTGTGCTGACTGCTGAATCATTTACAAGTTGTTAATGTTTCATCCCATTTTACACCTTCTAGCTGTTCCATAGATAATCAGAGACACAGCATTCCTAATTCCTCTGATGTTAATAACAACAGATCTCTAGATTACACCAACAGTCCTCAGCTGCTTTCATAGATACTATACTTGATGTTTTTAAACATTGCTTTATAAAAGTGGCGCCCTTGACACCAAAACTAATCCTTGGCAGTTTTGGCAAGTGATAAACAATGTCTGTGGTGAAGTTAAGCAACCAATCTGTGGAAAAGAGCCAAGCACTAAACCTGCTCTTTGAAGCTATTGTTGCAGTCACATAGTTGGTTTCTATGACCCTGAACTTCAAACTAGTGAGAGAAGAGTCATGTTTTCTATACATAAAGGTTGTGTGTATTTGTTGCATATTCAATAAGAGTTGATTGTTGTAAGATGAGATGTGGTTGATTTGTAGAACAATTTCTTTGATCTAGTATGCAACTGTGGGCAGCATCTTTGTGATGATGTGACTGGTAAATGCATCTGCCCTCCACGAACTGTGAAGCCAAAATGTGAAGTGTGTGAGAAGTATTACTTCAGCTATCATCCCCTTGCTGGCTGCAAGAGCTGCAACTGCTCAGAAAAAGGAATTGTTGATGTGGCAAGCCCAGAATGTGATAAAACCAGTGGGCAATGCAAGTAAGTTTGGGTTATGTGTGTTATAAACAATGCATGAATGTTTTGCTTCAATACTCTTTTCAGGTGTTTGGAGAGAGTATGGGAAATTTAAGTTATTCACTCTTCAGTGTGAGTAAAATGGATTTTATCCACTGAGAACAGTTGTAAACCAACACAAGCTTTGTGGGTCATTGAAGTCCCTGTAATTATTTATATGCTTGCAATTCCCCATTTTTCTGTTACCAGGTGCATGCCTTGAGTAATACCCAAGTACATTTTCCAGCTATAAATCTTCCTCCAGCTCTGCTTACCTATATTCAATATCCATGTTTTACGCCTTGGTGTACAGAGAGAGTAGTTCTGCACTGCAAGCACTGCATAGCTGCACAAGTCTAATTCTATTGTGAGCATTTTCATCCTTCAGATAAAAAAAAGAAATCCATTCCTACTCAGTTCTGTGGCCATTTAAAATGTCACACTATCCAAAATCTGAGAACAGTACTAACCTGTTGCTTTTTCTCTGTGGAAGTCATAAAGTTGTGTCATAGCCATGCAATCCCTTTGAACATCCACCTGCCTGTTGTTTTATTTTCCCTTCCCTGCTCCATTCCCACCTCCCTTATTGACCCTCTCCTCTGTGTTTATTGATGAAGATGCAAACCAGGAATAAAAGGACGTCGGTGTGATCAGTGTGCTCCTGGAACTTATGGTTTCCCTAACTGTGTGCCATGTAGCTGTAACAGAGATGGAACAGAGCCAGATGTTTGTGATCCCCACACAGGAATTTGTCTTTGCAAGGTCAGAGAAATCAAATTACTTCTGCATTCACAAGCATCATTTGCATGCCAGTGACTATTTAATATATAATGGTGAATAAAGTGAGTTTAGCATTAAATTTTCAGTAAAAAATAAATGCAGCTGTACGAAGCCATCACACTTTGCAGTATGTGCACAGATGATCATGGTAACATTAAATACCATTTTTTTTCATGGCTTCAATATCTGTCAGTTGTACAGGTGGTCTTAGTTTTTGCAGGATGTTAGAGAGCTGCAGAGTAGATGCCCATTGAATCACTGAAGCAGTATGTATTCTGCACAGATCCACTTTATCCATCTGCATCTTGCCTTTTGGATGTTAACCAAGTCCCATGCTTTTTTTAGCCATATTATGTCAGTTGACATTTTGCCACATCATTATAGCTAGGAAATCTTCTTTTGTTCTGATCTGCATAATTAAATGTGATAAATGTGAACTTTCACAAGTGACCTTTTATACTGTGGGTTTGCAAAAGCCAGCAGGCGGGTTTTGGCAAGGAAGTTACCAGCTGTCTCTGACTAATATTTATTACTCAGTGGTTCACATTTCACATTATAAACTGGAAAGAAAGCCTATAAGATAACCTCCAAGACAGTTTTACTTGCATTTGGAATATAGTCTATCCAGACACCCACGTATTTTCATTCATTTGTTTTTATACATTTAACTATATATTCTTTCAGAAGATTTATTTCATGTGCAGGAAGTTTTGGGGACGTCAGCAAAGCAAGAAGAAAAGCACTGAAATTTCTTTGAACTATGCTTTAACAGGAGAATGTTGAAGGTGCAGCATGTGACACTTGCAGACCAGGATCCTTTTATCTGAACCCTTCTAACCCCAGGGGATGCACACCTTGCTTTTGTTTTGGGGCAACCAGCAGCTGTCACAGTACGGATCATCGTAGAACCAAGGTGTACCAAAGATCTTTTTTCTTTTCTATCATGAACTTACACTTGTTCCATTAAGGAAATTCCAGATTTCTTCCAAAGTCAAAAATATATTTTATTAGTTTCTAAGGATGAGAAATATTCTCCAAGCAATTCTCCAAGTGAAGATTTAGTGCAGCCTTCTTAAGATTAGGAGTAGTCTGAAAATGCTGTTCAGCAGAAATGTCCCTTCTCATCTGTTTGTTTACAAGTCAGTAGTTGGACTGAAGTTGAGCTGGCCTTTATCTTGCTTGCTTTATCTTCAAACTCTATGTCATCATTAAAGTCAGTGATTCAAGATGCTTTGATAAGCACATATCATTTTACATGTCTATATTATAGATGCATTCTTAAGAACTGTGTGACAGATTCTACAGAGATTGTGAAAATTGTCTTTATTCCCTCCCTGTAAAAGAGAAATGACATTAAGTGTGAGAAACAAAGATTTTTAGTAGTATAAATGAAGAGTAAAATGCTGAAGACTACAAAGAGAAAAGCAACAGCTGCTAAAAAAAGGCAAGAGAAAGGAAAAGAAAGAAGAGCAAGAATGGTGGATGAGGAATTTAGTTAAGGTTTAGACATAGACTAGATGCAATCCAGATTGTGCCCTTTACTGTTTACAAGCAAAAGGTGAAAATGTGGCGTAAGAAATCAGTAGAGATTTTCTTCTAGTCATTACTTGTCCTCACCAAAAACTGTTTATGGAAACATGTCTATTTTTTTTTTTTGTTTTTTTGCCCTGGGCAGTCAAGGGCAGTCCACCAGAACCCAGAACTGTTCTGGTGCATCATACACATTAAATTCTCTTTCCTCCAGCATAATGATAAAAAAAAGAGGCATGGTCTTTCATGAAACAGCAGCCATAAGCATAAAATGTGCATGAAAGAGGCAGAATATTAGGCTACATTGCCTGCCTCTCTAAAATGTCGTGCCATGTCCCCTACCTTGCAGTTAACCTGTTCCAAACTCTGTCTTTGATGTTAGTGGCCTGGGTTTGATTTTGGAATGGACTTTAAAAAGCATCTCCAAATTATATCCTCGGGTTTGTGTGCACAATTCCTAGTCACCCCCAGAAGGCTATGTCTTCCTGTGGCTGAAGACAGAATTTAGCTTCCAGGTGACAAACAAAATGCTGCATCCCAAGTAGTTTTGGCACATTTTCACATTTTCACTCTCTTTTGAGGTCCATGGAATATCCATTGTTTAAAGACTTTAGGCTGACTCTGAAAGGGTTGGATCTTATCTAAGGGAATTACAGAGGCTAAACAATTTCTTCTCATTACTTGGTGCTGGTAACGTTTTAATAAAGGATGAGGCAAACATTTGTTTCCTTTATGTTTTTCATTAGTTTGTGGATATGAGGAACTGGCGCTTGGAGGCAGTAGATGAACGTATGGACATTCCAGTCACTTTCAATCCAGTCAGTAACAGTGTGGTGGCTGATGTTCAAGAATTGCCAGCTTCTGTGCATAATTTGTACTGGAAAGCACCACCATCTTACCTGGGAGAGAAGGTAAATGCCACCTAACTCTTCTGGTTTATTAACGGGTAATCATTTTTTCACCAGCGTCATTGATAGAGTCTCATTGTTTTTCTTAGATAAGTTTCTCTCTCTTCACTTGCCTCTCATACCTGTCATGCCAGGAATCACAACATTTTACTTCAGAGTACAGTTTTGAAATTAACTGAAAACACAGAATTAATCATAGTGCTTGGTGCCTGACATGTCTTAATGTGAACAGCATGATCAAGTGCTCAATGGCTTCAATGTCTCAAGCAGCTGGTACCTTTAGCTGCTTTTCTGAAGCCCAGAACATGTAGAACTTGCCAGTGTGGCTGCTCTGAAACCCAGAACACATAGGGCTTGTCGATTCTTTAGATTCTCTAGAGTATGTCCTGGGCAGATTTCCAAAAGAATAAAAGCTGATTATGTGCTTTTGCACATAATGGCACACAAAAGCCTCCAGGCTTTTGCTTTGGATATGCTGCTTGGGAAGAGCATCAACTGGTTTTCTACCCTTTGTGTTCTTCGGGCTGCTTGCTGCTCTGTCGACCCGTGCATGGGAGCAGCCTTCTGCTCATGGTTAGTGCCATAAGCATCTCAGCCTGAGGATCACACCGACCAGGGGACCTTGCTAATGGTGACTTGCAGGCCCAGAGCCCCTCTCTTTGGAGCTCTGACAGTGCCAATACTTACCATCCAGTTGCGGGGCACACAGGCTTTTCAGATGCAATCCTGCTGACACACAAGAGAAAACAAATGGTGTAGACACCAAGACATGAAAGGTGGTACAGTTTTTGGTTTCTCCTAGTCCTCATTTTAAAGACTAGAGAAGTATTCTTCCTCCTTCTCTCCTATTCTCAGAGGTGTATATATATCTCAGGCGAACAGCACATTTAGTTAGGGTGCTTTTTGTCGATGTTATAAAGGTTCTTGTTTCAGTGCCCACAAATTATTTTTGTAAGAAATTTCATGTTAAAGCACACGTTATCACCTTCAGTGTTAAACCAAAAGTACTTTTGTTGTTCCATAACAAGATATAAAGCAGGCAATGACCCTTTTTAAACACAGCTGTTAAGATCAGTGCTGACTTATGTTGCATGTCCCAGTATCTACCTAGGTCCTAGGCCTGCTATTACTTGCCGTTATTTACAATGACAGCACTGCAAATAAAATAGTTATAATTTGGGTTCTGCTTTTGCTGCACACTCTGTATGAGTGTATATTTTAGCACAGGCAATACTGCAGTAATGAAAGTCACACCAAAATGATATCTAGCTGTGAGTTTACAAGTTCAAAAATTTACCAATTATTCATGTTATTGTGTTTTGAAAATGTCAGGGTTTGGTCTGCTTCCAGTGATAGCATCTCTTTTGGAAAATATGAACAAGATCACTTCAGCTATTTTTCTTTATGATGAGGGTATAAATACTATTTTCCATTATCTGAAACCTTTAAACTGGTTCCACTGGAACATTTATATTTAGCAGAGTATATTTTCTTTGCTCTCTCTGTCTTTTGTTTACAAAGTTAAAGAAATCAAATATATAATCTGTAGCAGTACAGAAACTAAGAGTAATTGAGAAATTCAGATAACATTGTCCCCATTTTCTTTCATGTTTTAACATTCTATTTAACAGACCATTTTTGACATTAGAAAATAAATACTGTGCTACAGAATAGAGAGGTTAGTTTGTAACATCGATATTGTCCTATTAAAAAAAACAATTGAAAAAGTAATTTAACAGCCTCTCAAATGATGCAGTTCTGAAACATGTTAAATAGGAAATCAACTCTAATTTGAATTTCCTTATTTTTTTTTAAAGAATTCATTTATACAGAGTGATTTGATTGTGTTGACAAACTATAGCCAGTGTTCCAAATTATGCTTTTGAAAATGCAGTTGGGTAAGGAGAATAGCATTAATTATGGGCCTGTGATCCATGGAACAAATATAGTGTTGAGATGTCAGTATTTTGTTTGTAATTCATCAAAGATATGCAGAGGGGTAGAGCGAACGCTGGTGCTTACCTGTCGAAGAACAGAACCTGACAAAGCAGTTCTTCCATGGCAAAACCAAGGATAAGGTGTAAAGGCAAATGAGAAAGGTGCAAACCAAAATAGGACATCCATGGCAAAATGCCTGATTTCACCTGGTACCCACAAACCTTCCTTTGAGGCTCTTCTTGGAACAAAACCTATCTAGGCTGTGCCTGGAGCTTCCTTTGCTCCCAGACTGTTTTGTAGTGAGTCCCTCACACAGCACCCAGGGATGTGCTGCGTTCGTCAGGTGATTCAACCACACTTGTCTCTGTCTGTTCTGGAAAGCAGCCCCGTGTTCTGTTGGGTTTGAGGCCACCTGTGGTCACCTGTAGCTGATTTCAGCTCAGCCTACTGGCACAGTCTGCTTACAACAGAGCTGATACCTGAGCATTAGAAGTCTTGTCCTGAAGGTAGAGGAAAAGAATCCTGATTGGATTCATGTTTGCAGTAAGTTTAGAAAATGCTGGCTTCAAACATGCTTAGTCTGCCTTCTTTTCATCCATGGCTATTTATGAGGTCACCACCACTTTCACTGTCAGTTTGATGTCTGTTCTTGATACACCAAATCTGCTCTGTACAGTCAGGGAAAGAACAATATTCATGTAACCACGTGATTTCTCCACAACATGGGTGGTGTGAACCCAAGTATGAAAAAAAAACCCATGATGCAGGTAACCTTTCAGAAAACATTACCTGCTCATCTGTCAGATACGCTCAGTAAGCAAAATAGAAAGTAACTTCTTCCAAAAAAAGCAACATTTTCATATTTTTTCTAAATAAGAAAGAGTAAATATGTTATTTATAGTGCTGGAAGATGAGACAAACTGGAATAAAAATTTACTTAATATCAAGCAATAGTGCAGTAAAGTATCTCTGGTGTTGTGCATCTTGTTACAGCTTTCTTCATATGGTGGCTTCCTAAGTTACCAAGTGAAATCTTTTGGCCTACCTAGCGAGGGCATGGTTCTTCTGGATAAGAAACCTGATATACGACTGACAGTAAGCTTTAAAATACTATTTTTTTCTTATAAGCAATACAAATACCATGATTTTTATCTTACTTAACAACTACGGGAAATTTTGCTCATATAGTGTACTATTAAAGCCATTAACTATTTCTATAAAAGTGATTTTACTTCATTTTACTCAAAGGCATCAACACACCTGTCTCTGTTGCCAAAGTAACATATTATTAAGCATAACTGATTTGCAAAGCAAGTAAAAAGATAAACCAGGATTTTCTCTGTAGAATATGCTTGTGGGAAAAAAAAATAATCAATGCCTTTCACGCTTGTCAACAAGTATGGCCTCATTTCTGCAAAAGATGCCCTGGATTTTATGAGTAATTAATCTCATTTTCTGTGAGATTTTTTTTCAGCATAAAACTAAGCATAATTATAAGACTTCAAGGGACTGAAATAAAAATGCAATTTAGGTTGACAGGTTTTTAATTTAACCACTTTAGAGCCAAAATTTAAATCTTTAACTGTTGAGATTCTCAAGGGGATGTTTTGTTTCCTCATACCATCAGAAATACCAATTAAATACTCTTAAGATTCTTATTGGGAAATGTACCTCATAAACTGCTACCATAATACCCATAGTTGCTGGTGCACCAGGATGCAAAGAAGAGTGTTTCAAAATGCAAAACCATTTTTATTCTAAGGCAATAACTAGTTCCTCTGAAAGTTGATCAGCATTAATTTAATTCTCTTGATGTTTTACTCGAAAGCAAGATTGTTAATATGCAAAAGCAGTGAAAACCCTGCTGGCACCAGAACACAGTGCTCACTATACCACTTTCCTGAGAAAAAGACGTACAGTGTTCCTAGTATTACTCAGTTTTAATCCCCCAAACAACAGGATTAACATGCTTCACCAAATTTTATTACATCTGAACACTTTCCCATAACAAGTAGTGGAACAGCAATTTTATATCCTCATTCTCACATAGGGCCAACAAATGGAAGTTGTTTATATGGATCCCAACAACCCACTGCCTGATCGTCAATATTATGGCCGAGTGCAGCTGGTTGAGGTAAGAACTGAAAAAGGAATAGCCTTCTCTTTTCCTTCCAGAGTCACATAAAAACACACACATTCAGAATATGTGCAGAAGTACCAAATACTTGGTAACGGTGAGGAATATAAACTTAAACACTCTAGACTTTAAATTTAAAGAACATTTTTTATCTCTCTTTACTGCCATATTGAACCTGGGTTCTGGTTCATGACACCCAATTTTTAGCACCTCTGGGTTGGGCATCTTGTCCAATGTAGCCCTTAGCATTCCCTCCAGGGCCAATGGAGTAATGCTGAATCAGTCCTCAATAGAAAGTGATTCATTGCAGCCACAGACTGTACTTAATAGGGATGGAATGAATTGTTATCTGTTTTCCTTGGTGTCTAGGTTCTAGTTTAGAATGGGGTGCATTCTAAACATTCAAGTAGGTGAATTCAGCAGGGATTATTCCTACCTAAACCTGTGCTCAGAAGGTTGAACTGGGTAATTTATTTCATATGCAGGCAAACAAGGTGTTTCTTCAAGACAAATTCCATTTTCAACAATGATGTGTTTATTAGCAGCAAGAAAGCCCTGAAAGATTTGATTTCTAGGACTTTCACTTACTCTTTAAAAACAACAGCATTTTCCTTGACATTTTTATGGTTTGGTGGGTGATATCTCAAAGAAATTTGGATGACTGACGAAGAAGCGACAGGCTTCTTCACTTTTTAATACCTCAAAGCCATACTTACCTTGCACAGTCAAAGCTACATCCCTTTCTTTATGCTCATTATTCTTTTTCACACACACTATGTGTCTACTCTCCTGGACTCTTATTACCCCACACCAGTTGGCACTAAACAAGTCTGCTCCATGGGTGTTTTCTCGTGTTTTCTGTCCTCTGGTCTTCTTTGAAGCTACTCTTTCAAGCAGCTGCAGCGCTGTGCTCATTTTGTACCCCTCAATGTGCAGGGCAGCTTCAGGCACGCCAGCAGCGGTGAGCTGGTATCCCGAGAAGAGCTGATGACAATCCTGTCCAGGCTGGATGGCTTGCACATCCGGGCCCTGTACTTCACGGAGACTCAGCGCCTGACGCTTGGGGAGGTCGGGCTGGAAGAAGCCACCGGCGAGGGCAGCGGCAGCATCGCGCACAGCGTGGAGGTGTGCGCCTGCCCGCCGGAGTACGCCGGTGACTCATGCCAGGTAGGAAACGTTCGCCTCCGTACTGTGCCGTTACCTTCTGTCTTTTGCCTACAGCTATACATACTGGCTTAGTTAGAAGAGCAGGATGGTAGTTAAAGTAATTAAGTGTGCTTCCTGTAAGCCTGTGCACTTTCAATGGCTCAAGTGTTTTCACCGTCTGAGAAGCACTGTGGGGTTATTCTACTTGTGACTGCTTTTATGGAGCTGCAAACGCAATTTTGCATATGTACGGCACTATAAAGAGGGATTCTTCTATGATGCCCTCTGAGAGGCTGAATAATCTCTTACTTTACTGGAGAGAAGGTCAGAATTTACTTAATTGAAGTCTGTGAGACCATACACAGTAGAGAAGATTCCTGGTGTTTCTTATTTTAGCAGGGTCCAAGGGAAGTAGCCTGAATCCAGATAATTCAGGATCCTATTTGTGTAGAAAAACATGTGAAATCTGAAATTAACATATTTGCAAAAAATATTTGGAGATATGTTTATGAAAGATAGCATAGACTTGGCAAAATAATACTGTTAGCCGAAGATTGGCACTACAGCTATATATCCTGTCCCTGATGCAGTTCCTGTAGCTGTAATTCTTTTGCTTGTCACTTTAGAGCTTTGCTGTTGCCATGTGTAAGCACCCAATGCAGCAGAATAAAGCACCAGAGAGATAAGCAGTGTACAAAGTGCACAAAATATGAGGAATTACTCTCAGAAAATGGTTGAGCATTGCCATAAAGTAGCAATTGCTGTACTAACCTTGCAAAAGCTTTTTGAATTGAGAATGAATGAATAATATCCAGGCTGGAGCATCTGCAGAGAGACTGAACAAAACCATGTATGGCTGGCTTACATTTTGTGCATGCATCCACTGCTCAGGACAGCTAATTCATCATCTACAGAGTAATCATTTTGGAAATATTTTTGATTTTTTCACACTTCTGTTGCTGGGTGCCACACACAAATTTATGAGCATTGACTGAAAATTCTACTGCCATCCCATTGCTTTCAACATGCTGCCTTGGTTTAACTAAGCTTTTGGGGGGCTTTTTATGTAACCTGGTGAAAATAAAAAGCCAAAGGAAGTGATCAAGACACTCACGGGGAAGTTTGTAAGCCCTGTATGTTTATGCAGCATTACTCAGGCAGTGATTTACTGCTCTAATCACCAAGCTCTGTCTGGCTGCCTTAGGTGGGGAGGAGGTGATGCCTGCCACACCCCGACTTAGGTATATATTGAGCTACAGGAACTGCAGAGTTACTTGTTAACCTCAGGAACTGTGCTGTGTGCTGAGCGACTTGACTCACGGATAAAGTTTAAAGGTGGGGCCCATCCTGGCCCAGAACCTCATTAATCTGAGTCAGAAGCTGGAGAAGAAGGGGGCGTAATAAGAAAGAGCAGTGAGCACCGAAGGGAGAGCAGCGAATGTTCACAGGGGAGCCAAAGTAAAATGATGGCCCAAGCACAGAGGCCAAGAAATGTAGGATGGCTGGTTGTCACTTTAGTGTCCCTTGGGCATTGTCTAGCACAAGATATACAGCAGAAACTCTATAATCCCCACCTTCTGGAGAGGAGTCAGTGGCAACAAGTTCAAATGGATTTTTATCCAAAAGAGGTAATCTGCTCATTTTTTCTTCCTCCCTTCCTTCCTTCTTTCACTTTGTTTTTAAATGAACTGATTTGGTAACAACTTCTATATTACTTAATATAGAAGTAATTAGAAGATTAATCTTTTGTCTCAAAGTACTTTACTAACAAAATTGTGTACAAGAGGTTTGTTTTAAATTGCTGTTTACTTGAAAGCAATAATCCTAAAAAGCACTTGAAAGTGCCTGGAGCTTTATCTTCATGTGGAATCAATTTATCATTTGTGTGGAATCACAAATGCTACTTCAAAAACAATGTGCCCACGTACTCCAAATGTGTCATTTTAAAGACAGCATAAATAGAAAAACAAAAGACTGTACAGATTTTTTTCCAAATGCAATTAGATGTATTTTTTAAATGCCTGATTTATTTTTCTCTCCAAAAAGAGACTTTAAGTAAATAAAATGTATATGTATTAGATCATATATTTTACTTAGTCATGCTGTTTAATGTATTTCAGGCCCTGGTTTCTTCCGAAGCTGTGTATATTGACTCCCTGTTGTTCAGTGAAAATACTCACCCTTTAAAAAAAGTGTCTAAAAAACTTCAACTCTCTATTCTAAATTTAGTCCTTGCTCACACTGAAGTCAGTATTCAAAGCTGTTGATGGTATTAGTATTTTGCATGCTTCTTTTTTTTTTTTTTTTTTTTTTTCTCAATTATCCTACATGTAGAAAAGGCAAAGGTGCCAGTAGTGATTGTTGTTTCAACAGCAGTAATTCGATACTCCTTTTGGAATCTGCTTTGTGAGAGATGACTATTTTTTTCCCCTGTGGTAGTTCTATCATTGAAAAATTCTCTGGTTAATCCTGCCTCTGCATAAATGCTTATGCCTCCAGCCACTGGAATGTGATTTGTGACACAGTCCCACAGACCCTTTGCTCTTCAGATTGGTTCCATCAGTCTTGGTGGTGTACTTACTATGAGGAAAGATTTATGGCTTTAGAGTTCAACTATCACTTGTTTTCTGTGTGTTGTTGGGACCAGCCCCTGCCCGTGAGGCAGAGGCAAGGCATAGGTGCAGCTCACAAGAACATTGCTGGAGGCAGGAACCTGGGAGGTGCTGGCTTCGTGGGGAGCACGGCTTTCTCCCCGCTTCTGTAAGCCTTTGATCCTCCTTGCACGACACCAGATTAGTTCCTAGGGGAAAAGAGCTACAGAATAGGAAGGACAGACTGATGTCCAGTCATTTTTAGTGTGGTTGGTGTGCCTAGAGTATTCCAGGAGAAGATGGGTGTGAATTCTTGATCTGTATGCAGAAGGGCTTCATTTCCCTGCTCATGCCAAGCAAGAGCCTGGTTTTAACATATTAGTTACTACCTCCCTGCTGTAGGCGAGCAAACTTGATGTCTCTTTCTTCATTCAGAATGTCCCTCTGGTTCAGCTCCTTGTTTAAATCCAGCTGTGGTCTGACAGGCTGTGCTCCTGCTCCTGTGCCCTCAATAGCTGGAACATTCTTCTCATGCTTCTCCAGTCTCCAGGGCAAGCCTGTACTTAGAAACTAGACCACTGTATGTTTTGTTACATCACCTAGCTATGTCTAGGTGTGGCTTTAGCTCTTGGTAGACTAAATTGTGGAAGTCATGATGAATATATGTAAAAGGTATCCAGAATTGTTTCCAAGGAATACACTCTAGTGAAATTATTATCAAGATATAACCACTAATTAGTGGTGAGATTTCCAGGTGCTCTTCTTTAGATTCACACTACAGTGTTCTCATACTCAAGCATTTTTCTGTGGTTTAGAAATCATATTCTACACCTTTGTATGTAGCCACAGGAAATGTGTTTTTCTCTAAGGTTTTTTTTTTTTCTCTAAGAGTCAAAATTGTTAAATCATCACTGTCAAAGTGTCTAAAGCACAGGGTTCAGATGAAACTTCTTCATCTCCATTAATTGCTAGTTACTGCAATTAAAAACTTAAACAACATTATGAGCTTAGGAGAGCTTGAAAGGAAATTCACGCCTTCACTACTCCTAGGAAATGGAAAACATTTTCAAAATACACTTCCTGTAACATGTAAAACTTTCTACCGATGCTCACCAATTTTTTTTCTTTCTTCTTGATGTCCAGGAGTGCGGCATTGGATTTTATCGCGAGAACAAAGGAATATTTGCTGGACGCTGTGTGCCCTGCAACTGCAATGGAAATTCAAATAGATGTCAAGATGGTACTGGAACATGTATTGTAAGTAATTAGTACCATTCAGTAAATTAATGGGAAGAAAAGGAGGAAAAAACATTTATCTTACTGCATTATGGACCATACAGTATTATTAAATTTCAAGCAACTAAGAATAATCCTTTTATGTCTCATTCTCTAAATTTTATATTGTTAGTGAGCATAAGATGTGTACACTTAAATGTACATTTAATGTAACTGTGGTTGATTGGAATAATTTGTGTCCTTGTCTTAATTTCTTTCTTTCCCCTGTAATTTTTGTTAGAACCTGGTTACAAAAGTCACCAAACTTGTACATAAGGAAACATTTGTAGTCATTTATAACAAACCTGGGTCTTATCCTGGCATATGCAGTCTTGAGCTTTATAAAAATGTAAGAGGATGTGTTTGTATAACGATGACAAACAGCACATTCATGTATAGCATAGGGCTTTGCAGAATCTTGTTTAATCAGCTTCAGTGCATCTCCACTAATCATAGTCTACAGCTAGATGGGTTAAAAATATTGAATTAAATAAGATTAAATGAAAGTAATAGAAGTTAGATTAACTAGAAGATTTCAGCTGTTACAGAAGCTGTGATGGGGTAGATTTTGCTCCCTGCTACTCTATATTAAACCCAAAGCAGCCCCATGGGACTGGATCAGCCCTCAGCAATGGAAGTGTGACACTTGGCTGACTGTACTTCTCCAGTGTATATCCACGATGCTTCTGTGAATAGTTTGTCCTGAAAAATTCCCCCTTCAAAATATTTTACTAATTTTTCATTTACTGTGCAAACGAGAACCTTTCCAACATCTTTCATGGTCTGTCTTTTCTGTTACTTTTTCCTTCTTCACAGTGCATCCATTCTGCCTGCGGTGCATTCCTGCATGTTATGTCATTCTCCCCGGCTTTGTTTCAACCAACCATGTTGCTTTAATGGAAACTATAAACCAAACCAGCACATTCTGGGAGATGACTTACAGGCTGCTGCTTTGGAGGGGCAGGGCAGGCCGTGACAGGAAAGTGCTGCTGCACAGCAAGAAATATCAAGAAGTTTCACTTCAGATTAGAATTATGAAGGCAAATTTTACTTTCACCTCATGAAGTATGTGATCTAGGTTTTTCTTTATCCCATTCTTCTCACAGCTGGATTAACTTTCAGACAGATAGAGCTAAATGAGCCCTTGGTCCCAGGCAGGCAAAGTCATCCAGAATAATGTGGTGAAAAATGAAAGCCCTGAGGGCCTTTATATCCATCATGAACTTCCGCCCAACCAAGAGCAAGTTTGTCTCTCCGTAGAGGAGCCATGGGACAAAAACTTGATGTGATGCAGAGAAGATAAGGAGGCTTCCCACTGTGGAGCCATCAAGTTCCACATCCAAAGTGCAAAGCTTGTTCACTTGGCTTCCTGCTCCTCACTTGGAGCCCCAGACCTGAGTACCTGCATTTGTCAGTGTCCTTCCAGTGACCACCTCCAGAGGTGGATTTGTGAGGGAGGCTAAGCACAGGCTGGCTCCTTCCCCTGTGCAGCAGCACAGCCCTCCCTGGCTCAGGCAGTCGCTCTCCCACTGCTGCATGCTGCTGGAAGGAGAGGAGTGCTGCTGGAAGAGGGGAACAATGGAGGGCAGGGGGAGGTGGAGAAGAATGAAGACCTTGGTTCTCATGTGAAGGGAAAAAGCATTTCTTTGCCATTAATCAGGCTTTGTGTCCTCGTGGTCCCTGCCCTTTCTCCTGGAAGGCACATTCCCTCAGCAGCAGCATGGTGCCGAGACTTGCTTATCCCATGGCGTGTTGCTTCATGTCACGGAGCCCCACATGTTTGGCGTGACCTCAGTGGCTCTGCTGTGGCCCTGACACACTGCTCCGACTGTCTGGTACCATATGGGTGCATATGGAGTCAGCTGGAAGTTTTCCTTTAGGGTTTGCCATACTTGATAGTTTGGAGATGCTGTGACTCCAGGGGTATCTCTGACCCTGTAAAACTTGAAGGAAGACCCATGAGGGAGTTGCTGCTCTGGCTTCATTGCACTGTGCCTAGGGAGCTTCAACTTTTATATGCCATGTAGCTAGAGGAGCAGCATGGCGCGTTCAGGGTGGCTTATATGTGAAATAGCTGATACTTTTCTTTGCAATTACAGAATTGCTTCAGTTTCTATAGACAGAGTGAGCAAAACAAAAAGCCAGGAGATAAACTTGTGGGAGGAGGTTGCTCTAAGATGAAACCAGCACACATATTTTGAAAACATCTCTTTTACTCTTTTGCAGTTGAATTTATTATTCAGTATTATGAAAATTGACAGTAATTTTTCAGAAACAGTCTGAATTTTCCATTAGGCTTTTGCAGGAACATATGCACCAGCTTTTATAGAAGCCACATTTTAAAATGGTTTCTTTTGCATATATAGTGCCTTTGTGATACTTGGTGTTTAACTTCATGTCAAATGGCTCATATGGGAATTGGAGCTTCTCCTGTTCTTTCCCAGAACCAGAACTTTTTATCAATGAGCCACAGATATAGTTCTTTAACCAAAATGAAATCAAATTAGGGGTTACCACCTGAGGGAAGAGCTCATGGTTGAGGGAATCTGGTGTGAAGAAATGTGAAGGAGAATGGAATTTTAGAGGAGATGGAAGAGACAGAGCTATTTCTCATTTGCAGGGAAAAACGCCCCTCTTCTGCCAGTCATGGTAGTAGGGTCTTCAAACATAGCCCTGAGCCATCGAGGTCCCTGAAATGGAAGCAGAGTTTGCTCAGTGACTGCTTCCAGCCGTTTTCCTGCTTTCTTTTTTCCATCTTTTGCTCTGTTAGTAAGCCTTCAGCTCTGTGGGACATTTAATCAGTCTGTTCCACAGAAGACAAACAGTTGTAGAACTTCAGAGTGTGAATGCCTCTCGACTGTTAGGCATTCGATATTTTTCTTATGGCTGCTTATGTATTTTTATGCTGCTTATGTATTTGAACAACTTCTATTTTAAATTAGCAACACTTTAGGTAATGCAAAGACAACTTCCTTATTCTGTTCCTTATTCTAGTGCTGACAATTAGACAGCACTAGAATTAAGAATTTTTCTAAACTAAGATACAATTCCCAACAATTTTATCATGAGAAAAGGGGCTTAGCTGCATCAGTTTCAATTATATACTTAGCATTTGCTTTCTATTATTTATTCCGGTTACTACAGAAAAATACAACACATACACTGGAGAAACTACATGAAATTCAATTCTAGTCTGAATCTACTAAGAGAAACATTTTTTGTATTTATTTATGATAAATACATTTATTTTAAATGAGATTTTTAAAGAAATGTACTTGGAGTCAATTGCATGCTTTTAGATTGTATTTGTCTTCTAAGTAGTGTTAAGATGAAAAATTTAAAGTTTTATATAAATGTAGTGACTTTCAATTGTAATATGAAGACAGAGAGAGAGCATTAATGGAATGCTCCTTTACTAACTATGAATCTGGTTGAGTTTCTTTTAAAATACGTTTCATTTCAACTTATTTTATGTTTAATTTCAACTTTTAAATTCAACTTTTTTATCCGTTGCTTTTCCACAAGAGGGAGGAAATTGTGCTTTTTACAGTTAGAAAATGGACTGAAACTGTTCTATCCTGGTTGTGAAGGCAGTTTGGCAATAAATGCTTGATTATATGGAAGAAAAAGAACATATTCTCTGAGTAAATAGACTGTATTTTAAAAAATAATAGTAAAGCCATATTGAGTGATAAAGCACTGCTAAATGTCTTGCTTGTTTCCTTTCCAAGGACTGCCAGTATAATACTGCTGGGGAGAAATGTGAGCACTGTAAAGATGGTTATTTCGGAGATGCCACTCAAGGTCCTGCCGGGAATGCCCTTGCCCATATACAAACAGGTACAGTAAAAGCTTGTAAGAAGAATCAAGCAGCGAGGGAAGAAGAAAAAGGAAAAAAAAAAAAAAAAAAAGAAGAAGAGGGAGAGAGAAAAAAAATCCCAAAATCCAAACTCTTCTACCATAGGAATATAATTATCTTCTTCTCCGTTCTCATATTGAGAGCTTGGTGGTCTGTCTCACAGCATTGCCTTTTTTAATAAGCTGAGTTTCCAATTCTCATTCAGACCCTGAACTTCAGAGGCACACTGCTCATAGCCTTGGGGAGCCCAGACAGTAAAAGTGGGCTTTTTTCCAAAACCACCATTACTTCCTTCATAGTGAGAAATATACAATGAGGTCTTTTCCCTTACTGGGCATATCCAGAATCCTTCTTTTTTACTGGAATGCAAGATGTTTAGCACCATTAATCTGGCTAGGAGATAAGAGAAAACAGTGAAACAAGCCTTTTATAGGAATGCAGAAAAATTGTTAGGATGCCAAAATAATATAAAAGCATTTAAAGTATTAAGTACATATCTAGAACTCTAAAAGAGTATGATTGCTTTTCCTGTCAAAGTTCTGTTTGAAGTGCAAACATACTGAGATGAAAGTGAAAAAATGAACCTTACTTGTATCTAATAAGGTTGCCAGGCTCTTAAAACTGGGCAGCTTAATTGCATTTTAAATGCATGGTATGTTTAGCCAGATTGTCATCATCGGTCGCTTCTAAACCATGGTAAATAAAATCAAATTTAAAAAAAACCAAACAAACCCTAAGCTATAAATTGCTAAAGGCGCTACATGGTATTTGCCAGGTGCATTAGCACACACCACCGTAACCTTAAGTAAGAGATTTACACCATCAGACAATAGACAGGCTTATAATTTATCAGAGAACTCTCTGATAGATCTGTTTTGACAGCCTCTTCTGCAGGTGCTTGCCTAAGGCTGACTGAACATGTTTTTAGTCATCATTTGCTTTCAGAGTTCTGAATTATCTAGGGAGACCATAAACCTTTGCAGATTCATAACTGCAGATTAGGGTGGCGAATATCATTCTTGACGTAGGAAATGCTCCCCACCTAGCAATACTGGAGTTGACAATTTTCCATCTAGTCAAATTCCAGTAGTTCTTAGTGCAGACCTCTGTCTGATACACAGACTTGCTTAATCCAACTGTTCATAGATGAAAAAATAAAAATAGCAAACATCGCTCTGCTTCACCTCCTGCCTTCTCCTTCACAAACACTGAACTTTGAATCTAGACAAATCTCCTTGAAAGAGCAGAGAAAAAAGTTCATTTTGTTAACCAGATTCTTGGGATCCCAAAAACTGTGCACAACTCTACTTTGCCTTGGTTAAAAAACCCCTAAACAACATCAGCTACATAAAAAATATCCTTTAATGTTCTCATCCAAAGAAAAAGGAAAGGAAAGGAAAGGAAAGAAAGGAAAGGAAAGGAAAGGAAAGGAAAGGAAAGGAAAGGAAAGGAAAGGAAAGGAAAGGAAAGGAAAGGAAAGAAAGGAAAGGAAAGGAAAGAAAGGAAAGGAAAGGAAAGGAAAAGGAAAGGAAAGGAAAGGAAAGGAAAGGAAAGGAAAGGAAAGGAAAGGAAAAGGAAAGGAAAGGAAAGGAAAGGAAAGGAAAGGAAAGGAAAGGAAAGGAAAGGAAAGGAAAGGAAAGGAAAGGAAAGGAAAGGAAAGGAAAGGAAAGGAAAGGAAAAGGAAAGGAAAGGAAAGGAAAGGAAAGGAAAGGAAAGGAAAGGAAAGGAAAGGAAAGGAAAGGTACAAACATGAGGAAATGTTGTCTAGCACAGGCTATTGGTTCTTGCCTACTAAGATAAAATATCTACCCAGACTTGTTTTATGACATCACTATTAAGGTTTATTTTAGGAATTCCTTTGGGTAGTGAACTATTATACTCAGTCTATAGAGCCAGGAAATTACAATTTTTTGAGTCTAAGGAAATGATTTGCACAAAAAATATGAAACTTCAAAGAATTAGTCACGGTAAATTATCTAGAGGCAATTAAATTAGCTGAGAAGTAATTTGGTGATGTAAAAACTTTTCAATCTGAAAGTCATTAAACTGAACCTCTAGAGTGTAAAACCTATTTGATCATGTGCTCACAATAATATTTTTGCTTCTTCTCAAAGATTTGCAGCTGGCTGTGTGGCAAATGGTGAAGAAGTCCAGTGTCTCTGCAAAGAAGGCTACACTGGAGCTCGTTGCGAACGGTGAGTAGCCTGTTTCTCAAAACCAAGAGTTTTGAGAGACATGATAAAAGGAGGGATGCCTGTATTGGGACAGACACATGTGGACATAGGGACATGCACCTATGCACAGTATGCATGTCCATAAGGAGTAGCTATTTACATGAAGAGCTGCTGAAGAGTGGTGCCATGGTGTAATTCCAGTCACAAACCCAATGCTCCCTGGGGAAATGTTAGCAATTCTCCACGGACTGACTGCACCATTTTTACTGAAAAGAGGTGTCTGCCTCTTTGCTGAAGTGCCCTATGCCTTGCCTCATCCTGTACTCTGGTAATAATGACTCCCTCTTGTTTCGCCCCTTTTCAAGTTAAAAACAATTTCCCCTTTCCCCCAGTGTATACGATGGTGCCTCAATGGTCTTATCAAACAGCGACCATGTAACATTTAGCACCATACCCTTCATCCCAAATCATCCTGGTGTGCTCCACAGTTGGAGCTTACGCACACCAGTGTGTGAAGCCATCTCTTGCTGGAACATTGCAGCAGTCTGGCAAAGCAACAGAGGAACAGCATGGCAGTTTCAGACAGGCAGGGGAACCAATTTCACTCAGTTTCAAATCCAGAGAGAACTGAAGTGTAATGGAGTGGTGTTGTCTGGTTCAGAAATTTGAAGCTAATAAGTCATGATGTCACATCTGAAGACTGGACCTGCAGTAGGACGTGCTCTTGTCCTCCAAGCCTGGTGCCTTTAACCTTGTCTAATCTGTGGGTTATAGGTATTTTCTCTTCAGGTATAGCTGTACCTCAGCTGCTCATCATGGCCCTTTGATCCTGCATTATCACCCCTATAGGTCTTACCACAGAGTGACTTCTAGGAATGTTAGGTATCCCATCTGAACAATATATTTTACCTTTAAAATATATAGAAATCAGTCACACAGACTGCTTTGCTGGCAGGAGGCAAGAGAGGGTGTCATGAAGCAGAAGAGTGATGATGTCATTCAGTGCTGTTGCTGTTTGAAATCTCAGCTGTGCATGCAGTGTGATCCCCCTCAGTACGTGTTTTCTGGTGGGATCACAGGCCAGAATAGTATGGTTTGCTTGGTTAAGCCTTGTCAAATTCTTGTCAGATTAAGTGAATTATTCCTGCAAGAGCACTGTGGGAGTTCTTTTATTTTTAGAAAAAAATTCTTTAGCACTCACAAAGATATTTTTAGCATAGTGCAGAGGATACTGTAAACCAAAAATATATTCTTTCTGTCTAAGTCAAGACATGAAATCAAAAGTTCTTGGAAGTTTCTTCAGGTGAACAACTGGGCTTTTATCTCAAGGGAAAATATATTTCACAAAATTAACTTCAACTATTTAATAATTTAATAAAAATTACTTGTATCTCTTTATCTAGCTGTGCTCCTGGATATTTTGGAAATCCACAAAAATATGGAGGCTTCTGTCAGAAATGTAACTGTAATAATAATGGACAGCTGGCTAGCTGTGACCACCTGACTGGAGGTATGTGAGGGCCTGTGAATAGAGCATTGTTCTGAATGGAAGGGAGCATTGTTTTCTCTTTGGGAAGCAAAGAAGGAAGGTACTTGGATAAGCTGAACTGAAAGAAAGATCTAGACTTACAAGAAATATAGATAATTTTTTACAAAATGTAAGATTTCCCAAAAACACAACACCGCGATAATAGAATGGCTGTCCCTGAATCATCTAAACAGTTTTGTCCCGTATTTTCCTTCATAAATACTGCTGACTTTATTTTGGTTTGGTTTCATGGCTGTGTTTAAATATACCATGGTTCCTTTGCTGACAGATTTAAATCATATCCTGCCAGTCTGTGTTATGGATTTAGGAAACTGAGCATCCTCAAAATGCCTTTTTAAAATGTATTTGGCACAGTTTAGCGAAATCTTCAGAGTCTGCCTTAGGCACTGCCGTCTTAGGGTATCCAAGCTGTCTGCATTTGCAGTGGAAGTTAGAACCTGACTCAGGAGGCTCTTTTATAAATCCTGCTACACTGCTCTTCTAGCTAAAACATCCATAATTTCCCAGAATCAGTCACACATGTACTTCACTACTGGTAAGCTCTTACATAATGCCATGAGCATATATTTGCTTTATCTATTAGAATTCTGAAGTAAAGGGCCTGATCTTACATTCCTCAGAGTGTCTTTACCTTGATTCACCTCAGTCCCTTGGGATACTCCTTTATATTCAGAAACACAGCGGCCACTGTTCCTGAAATGTCCTTGATTCTCCCATATTTTCATTCACCAATAACATTTCACTTTTCCTTCCCTGTAGACAGATTTTCTTCTTCATATGTTAGTGAAGTTTCCAACTAGTAACTCCAAATATTTCTATCCTCTTCATTTCTCTGCAGTGCTGTTCATCCCGCAGTCTAGTCTAGTAACTGCAAGGAGACCATTGTCTTTTCTTGGCCATAGAAATCAGAAAAACAGCAGGTGATGTGAACTGCTGTTGGCAGCTGGTGCAATTTTTCAATAGCTTGTTCTCATTTCATATTTCATCATTGAAGTAATACATCTCTATTATACCTTGTATGGAACACATCCAAGCAGTATTTGATGTTTTATCATTCCTTTCTGTTTTGAAGCAGCAGTTTGCTAGGACAAACTAATCCATAGGGCAAAATTCAACAAGCCAGTTTGTTTTCCTCCAACTACACCTCCTGATCATCTGTCTCTTTCTCTGCATTAGGAATAAGTCCCTCTTGTGATCATGTTCTAGCAGGTTCCTTTTGCGTGATGTTCGGCGCTTGGCCAGCACGTCACCATTTCTTGGCTGATGTTGTTGGTGCACAAGCTGTAATAATAGTTTTATTTAATTGGTACTTCACAGTGACAGCTGAAATGTGCCTGCTGTTAGCTGAACTATACAACAACGGAACTGCGCAGATGTTTGCATTTTGGAGGAATTTCTTTCATTCTCTTAAAAACATATTATTTATGATTTGTCTCCCTTTGGCAGCACTGATCACTACCAATCCCATTTAACTTCCCGATGACTTAATGTGCAAGTGCCAAAGGAAATGGCACAGCTAGGCAGTTTGTTCCAGGCTGTTTCATGCTGCTGGTAAAGTTCAGGTCCAATTTTATCACTGTATCCTCTCACAAGTTGCAAGCTGTTGAGTACTCTTGACAGTGGCAGCCTATACTGAGTGCATCCTGTTCCCAGAGAGTAAAAGGCATAGTATCATTAAGGTTGGAAAATACTTTCAAGGTCAGCAGGTTCAATCTTTGACCAATATGCATGGCCCTTTTCATTTTCAAGAGGAGATGAGAGCTTGGCGGTGGGACCAAGCCTGTAAAAGGAACTTGGGCATCAAGATGGGGAGATTCCTGTCCTATATGATGGCATTTTTAGGAGCCAGTTCCTCTCCTGCATCCTAGAAGTTAGTATCCTAGGATGTTACTCCACATGCACCTGGAGACTGTTAAGCTTCTTATAACAGGGTTTGTAAAAACCTAACAGAAGAGTGCATTGGACAGGAAGTCAGCTGTGTAGGCTTGTTGGAAAGTCTGAGGGCAATGTTTGTCACATATGACCTGCATCTCTGGTCCAAGGTGCTTGCCTTGTCTTATATACACTGCCTCCATCCATGCACACACACTGTGGATTTCTCTCAAGCTTGATTAATACCTTAATCTTGCAAGCTGTGACAGGCATGAAGGAAGGCCATAAATATTTCTCAGTTCCTTTTGGGTAAGACATTCCTTGGGGAATCAGAACCTGTGGTTTGAACCTGGATACTGAAGTAGATAAAGGGGTTTGAACCTATGTCCTGGGTAAAGTGCTTTAACAATATAATCTTGTCTCCAATCCTGGTGGTGTTATTCTAGGCAAATTCTAGCAATACATTTGGCACACTTGGTGTGAGAGGGTCTCCTGCTCCTATCCAAGTAGCATATGTTGTAGGATTACAGTAGGTTTCCTTTGAGGGATGGAAAAGGTGTTGCTTTCATCAAGGCATTAGTGGGAGTTGAATGTTCTGAGCATGCTCAAGCCATCTAAGCATTTCAGCTCATTCACAGTGGGTATGGATTTATAAAAGGGCAGCATCATGTTTTAATGGCTGCCAAACATGAAAAGTGAGGGAAAAAAATGCAGTAGTATTTCCATAAGGAGACTTTGGTTACTAATGCCATTCTTGTGATTTCAGAATGTTTCAATAATGAACCAAAAGATGTGGATCCCAATGAAGATTGTGACTGTAAGTGATAAAATAGAACTGCACTTGGATTACTTTCAGCTGGCTCTGAATACAAACTGCTAACTCTTTTAAGGGTGACATAGTTTAAAAAGGACTGAGATATCCTGTAATGAATGTTTTAAAAGCAAACATTCAACCAGATACTTGGAAAAATTATTAAAGAGGTGCTTGTCTAGTCAGGTGTAAATGGAACCTCCTCCTTACTTCTGGCTTAAGTCGCTTTCCTTGATGCTGCGGGCTTTGTTGTTGCCTTTGTTCTTCTGGCAGCACCAGGTGACAAGTTTGAAAGCTTTTCCACCAAATGTGTTCAGTGAAATGTTCTCTGTGTTAAATATCAACGATATGTATTGATTTCCACTGCTCCCTCCAGCCTGTGACAGCTGTGTGATTACACTGCTGAAGGATTTGAGCACAATAGGTGACGAGCTTCAGCTCATCAAGTCTCAGCTGCAAAATGTCCATGCAAGTTCCCACACTCTGAAGCAGATGAGAGACCTCGAAACACGCATCAAGGACTTAAAGGTAGGCACACAGGATCAGAAAAGTGGATTTCAGATTAAGTGGATAGGCAATGAACCCAGGAACCTTTGCCATAATTTTGTCACTTGCAAGAAGACATGCATCAACCCTAGATTCCAAATACCAGATGCTGGTGGTACTGGGTTTCACCAGGTAGCTGTGGTTTCCATGTCATGCTGTGAAACAGAATCACTATCTCTGCTTTTTTTGAGGCTTGCTCACCTTGGAAGTTATACCTCTGAGGTGTCCCTCTAGCTATGTCCTTTTCAAGCATTTCATGTCTCTGCCTTACTGAAAACCTCTAACATTCCACTTGCTATTATCAAAATTCATTCTAAAAAAATGTTATTTGGTTGGAATAGCAGCTGCTGTACTCACAGATAAAAACCCCAGGTTTTGGGAAGGAATTGTTCAGTTTTCATATCAGTAATTATGCTTTTATTTAGCTTGGGTAAAGATTTAATCCAGTGAAAATTTTGCTTGTTGTCTGCTGTGCAATGGGTGATTTATTGGATTCATTTTTTCCTTTCTTTTCAGGTCTTATTGAACAATTACCGCTCTGTTGTCCATAATCAAGGTTCAAAGGTAGATGAGTTGGAGACAGAATTCATTAAACTAAATCGTGATGTTAATGCTCTCCAGGAAAAGGTGACTTACCAAATCAATTTAAAAGTACATATCTCCTGACTATGTATTAGCATGCTGTGTCCAGATACTTTTAATCTAATAGGTTTTTTTTCCTTTCTAGGCTGAAATTAACTACAAAGAAGCTGAGAGATTATTTAACAATTTTGGCCAAACTCATCAGAAAGGAAAGGATTTGGTTTCACAAATACAAATAGTGGTCAACAATATACGAGGTAAAAAGTAATTCCTAACTCATGTTTTGTTTTATATCATCTTTACAGCTTATTTACAATATTCTTAAGTACACATAAGAGGTTTTCTTAGAAAACAACTTTGTAAATCAGAATTTAGTCACAGCTGTAGTATTCACTCTTCCTATTAGAAATCTAATATATAATGTTAGTTTAGGACCCTACCTTTCCTATGAAGTGAAAAGGGACAGAGAAGCTTCACTATAGAGACGTTTCAAGGAAAAAATTTTACTATCCTGACTCAAGTCTAACTTTGTTCTGGGTGGTTATCTTGGGCTCTTTAAAGTTAGAAGCTTAAAATTTTTGCAATGAACTTGGTCATCTGGGACAAATTTCAAGGCCAATGCCATCTTGCTCTCTCTGATTGTGTATCATGGGATACTTTTCATCTTAATAGAATTAATGGAAAATGGATCTGTTTCATTAGGGAAAAAATAAGACATGCCTATTCCTGAATTCATTAATGAAGCAGATTCATCTGAGAGAAGATGTTGGCTCCGTCATTTGAGCATTTTGAATAGGCTTAAGCACACGCTGTTTTTAACTTTGACAGTGCATTTTTTTCAGTGCTCTTGGAACAGGTAGCTGGCACAAACGCAGAAGGTAACAACCTGCCTCTGGGAGATGCCTCTGAAGAACTGGCCGAAGCTCAGCGCATGATGGCGGAGATGCGGAGCCGCAACTTTGGCCAGCTTCAAGCTGAGGCAGAGAAGGAGCGGATGGAAGCTCAGCGGTGTAAGTGCTTGTTCTCTAAGCTTCTGACCTTCTAGAAACATCAGTCGTAAATCTGAAAAAGTATTGATTGGGTTGGAGTAGAGGGAGCGGCCTTTTGCAGTGTATCCCTGAGATTTGTAGCTGTTGTTAGTCAGCAGGAAAGTGGTGGTTCTGGAGGGGATTTAAAGGCATTTTTAGCGTGTTATGGAAGAAAATGGGTTGAGCTGGGGAAGAAACCCAGTAGATCCTTCTTTTGTAACTAGATCAATCTCAGTAAAATAAAGATGTAGCCAATCCTAACACATCTATTAAATACTTCTGTGTATTGTTAGAGATAGGCAGTGGTACATAGAGTTATTTTAGAAGAATTGCATGTTTAATTTAAAAACAGATTTTCAGAAGCTGCTAGAGTAGTCCAAGAGCCAGGTAATACAAGGACGAGGAGATTCAGGAGTTCTAATTACACTAGTTGTATTCCCTGTCGTGTTCTCTGCAAGTGTTTGACTGGGACATTCAGAAACTTGATTCCAGACAGTGGAGACATCAAGAAAAGTTGCAGGCTTGTCCCCTAACCAGGGTCATAGCAGAGGAATGTGAAAGCCCATATGAGTGACAGTTAATTTCCATCAACCTTGAACATTGATGCCTACCTCTGAGTGATTCTTCTGTATCCTATTTTGTCAGCAGTGAAATGGGCATGCTTAAGGGTGTGATTAATTTGACATCTTTTGTGTTCCTATATTCTTTGAAATTAAATGTGCTCGTATCTCTCCATTGATTACAAAAGAGGCTTTGATAACTAGCACAGTTGTAGATGTCTACATTGTAGATGAAATTGTTGATGAAATTATGCTATTTCCATATAAAAAAGAAAATTTGTATTTTCAGATCAGCATCATCCATACTTAATTAAGAGAACATTTATCTGTCTTCTGTGTCTGCAGCAGCAAACTAGTGAGCAGATTTGATCCAGTGAGATGCTGAATAGTATCTTTGCTATAGTAGCACTGAAATTAGCATTGCAGAAGATGCTCAGTTCACACAAGTACAACTTTATAATCCTAAATGCCAAGGCCTTTTTAGCGAAGTTTGTTCTGGCTCCCTTCTTCTCTGAACAAAACTTTTCTTTCTGGTCCTGATACTGCAGTACTGGCACGTGTTAAGAATGAACTACAGAAGTACCACCAAGAAAATCGTGGGCTTATTAAAGTTGTGAGGGATGCACTAAATGAATATGAATCCAAAATCACTGACCTTCGTGAAGCTCTGAACGATGCGACAGCTCAAATCAAGCAGGCTGAAGGCTTGAACAAAGACAATACAGTTCTGTTAGAAGACATTAAGGTAATATTGGGGATCAGGAGAAAAATATTAAACCTCAGAAGATAAGAAATGGTTTTGGTTGCTGCTTTTGACCTCACAAAGCCAAGCAGCACTAATTCTTTAGACTTTCTTCAGGGTCTCTTTCCATCTTCTGATGGATGTGTGGACAGGTGTAAATGTGGTGTACTGCTGCTTACAGTCTCTTTGTGTGACCAGAACAGTGTGACCAAGACGTAGCTCTGATGGGAGCAGGGAAATAGAGTCTCTTCCCAGCACTTCTTTCCAGCTGCCACTAGTGCTTTTGTTTCCTTTTCTAGACCAAATTCCTGACGCTGATATACTTTTCATAGTAAGTTCTTCAAAGTATTTAGCTTTAACAGCCATGAAAGATGGGAGCAAAAATGGGTGCAATACTGTTAAATTATTTGGGGTTAGTGTTCTACAGAAAAGCTCCTGAGGTCTCATCAGGACAAGGAACAGCTGTTATTACTGAGCAGTATTTGAATTTTAGAGCTGGTAAAATAGTAAAAGGAATAATTGTATGCTGCAGGACACATTCTCTTAATTGTGGTCTTGTTGAAATGTATCACTGGTTTAGCACACTCATTTAAGAAAAAAAAAAGAGGTTAGGTTTGGGTTTGTTGTTTTGTTTCGATTTTTTTAAATTTTGGTTTCAAGATACAGCTTTTCCTGCCCCTTTTCTTAACTAAATCACATGTTGTTCAACTTCCCATTTTTCCTCAGAAACGGATTGAGGAGACAAACGTGCAACAGAATGGTGTCTTGAATATTCTGAGCTCAGCCCGGTCTTCCCTGACACAAGCTAAGAGTGTACTTGGATTATTGCAAGAGAGCAAAGAGGTAAAGTTTAAGAAAAGGTTAAAAAGCCCAATATCTTCTTGGAGATGAGGCTTATCTGAGCCAGTCAAGAAAGAAAGGATCTGAGCCAGTCAAGAAAGAAAGGATCTCACAGCCCATCCTGTATGCAAAAGGAGTCTGCCTGCCTGCACAGGTTTCTGTAAGAGAAGCTTGTTGAGGGCTGTGATGTGTCTGAGGAAGACACTGAGCTGCAGATATCAGAATATGGGAGAACATCTGTGAGAAGTACCACATAAGCAATTGGGAGAACATCTGTGAGAAGTACCACATAAGCAATTGGGAGAACATCTGTGAGAAGTACCAGAAGCAATTGTGCTACTCTTGTATTTCTTTCTGGTTAATTGCTTTTAGCCACTGTCAGAGGGGCAAGATACCAGGCTAGAAGGGTCTTTGCTCTGACTCAGCTTTTATGTAATGGGTCTGGGAGCATGATGTAATGACTGCCAGTTGTTTCCAGTTACCTGCAGAGTAAGTTGGAAGGGAATGTTTTTCCCTTTGGTCTCCTCAGGTGCAAGGTATGTGTAACACAAGTATACATAGACAAAATGAAACATGTACAAATACAAATAAAATTATATCTTTTTAAAACCACAGGAATACGAAAGCCTGGCTGCTCAGCTGGATGGAGCAAGGAAGGATATGAATGAAAAAGTGGCAAATCTCTCATCAGCAAGCAAAGAACCACTGGTGGTGAGGGCCGAGGAACATGCCAAATCTTTGCAAGATTTGGCAAAACAACTGGAAGAGTATGTTGCCATTCCTGTAGATGTGTAATTTTTGTGCATAACAAAAAAAGTGGTTGTAACGGTCTGTAATTTCACTTGCTTTCATAACCATTTGCAAAGCTAGAGAGAAATGAAGTTGGTCTCTTTCTGCTTCTTCATGATATACAGAAGTTTTGTTTTTCACCAAAAAGCAGATCTTCCTGTATCTTTCATGATTTTTCCCCCTAGAAGTGTGAACCCACATAATACCGTTTTATACTACTGTACTAACACTTCATTAACATCTTACTAGCAAGAGAAAATCCTCATATACAGAGTGGGAAGATGTTTAGCATATTTTTTATAGAGTTATTTCAGGTACTCGTACTCAGGGATGCTTATATGGTATCAAAGAATTGAGGCGAATCATTGGAATAAATGGCTTGGCAGTCTCAGCAGTCTTCAGACATGCCTGCTCAGCACTATGGAGGAAAAGACCTCCATTAGTTTTCTCCTCCTTCAAGAAATCTTCTAGAAAAGCAAAAGTACGATAAGCTTGATAGGAATCAAGTGCTTCTCTCTCCATTATTTGTACTTTGCATTGGAATTATGAGAGGGGGTTTGGAGGCCTTCTGTGATATATCAGAACAAAATGGAAAAAAAAAAAAAGTGAAATCCTGATTTATTTTTCCCTGTGCAAATTGTTTGCATTTTGTCGTTGCACCAACTAGAAAGTCTCAGGAAATTAAATTCCAAAATACCTAACATGGCTGGAAAATTCTTGGGTAAAAAACCCACATTTTCATTACTTTTTTTTGTTAGTTTCCAGTGTGATTTTTTTCAATTAAGAAGCCACTGTTCTCAGAAATACAAGGCAGCTAGTACTGGACAGCTGTATAGTTCACAAGGAGTGGGTAGAAGAGATTTTGTCTGTTGTTTCTGATTCCAGAGTTGCTCTGCTGGTTCTTGGGGAAAACACAAAAGGTCTTGTAGTTGCTTGACAATCTGACATCTACAGTTCTCTGAATTCCTCTTAACTGAATTGTATTTGGAGGACTGTGATTGAGGTGCCTTGCTATTGACCATATGCTTTGGTGAATTTTCTCTGTCTTAATCATTTGGAGTCTCACAGCTGTGCTTTTCCATATGCCTGAACTCATCCTGTCTTCTGAAGAGTCTTTCCATGTTGGTCTATCTCCAAATTTGATATTTTTGTAGAATGAAGTTACAGATCTAATTGAAAAACATTTTCTGTATTGGAGTTAACTTAGAAAATACCGAGTTCGGATCTGTTTGGAATCCATCTCACAGCCTTGGAAGAAGGCTGCATTTTTCACCCTGTTTCCCACAGAATAAAGAGCAGTGCCAGGAAGGACGAGTTGGTAGGCTGTGCTGTGGAAGCTTCTACTGCCTATGACAATATTATTGGTGCCATCAAGGCAGCAGAGCAGGCAGCCAACCAAGCTGGGAAAGCAGCTGACTCAGCTTTATCGGTAAGTATCCGTAAGTGGCCAAATCATGGTAAACTTGTTACAACTGGAGTTTTATTTTCTTTAACTATCTCAGAGGCCCCAGAATCAATCGCCCATGTGTCTTGGAATGCTTTCTTTTTCTGTGACCTTTTATATGAGTTGCTGTTCTGCATGTTGATTAATTAGTCTTGGCTCAGCACTAACCAGGCTAATTACTGCCTTCTGGTGGGACTGCCCGTATGAGTACTGACCATTACTTTCAGTGCAAAATACAGAGATCTTACAAGGCAAGCCTTGTAATCACTGCAGGTGATTTCAGGTATTCTCTTTTACTCTGCACTACTAATACCCACAAGCTTTTCAGCAGAGATATAACATCCAACAGCTATATGCTAGTAATTTCCTCCTAACAGCTTCTTTCTAACAGCTTTCTAACAATTTCTTCCTAACAGCTATATGCTAGTAATTTCCTCCTAATGCCCTAAAATCCATGTGAATATTGCTAAAGACCAAGGTTGTAGTATGCTTGAATTAACCTGGGTAATTGTTGCTAAAGGTTATATTCTTCAGATGAGATCTCAGTAGAGTTGGGGGTTCTTTAATTTGGATTGGACTCTCTCTTTTTAAGTTTTAATGTAATTATCAAGTGATCTTACAGTACCATGCTTGTATTGTCAGACTGTGAAAAGAGAAGACCTATCAGGAAAAGCTGCAAGGTTAAAAACTGAGAGCAGTGCACTCATGGACCAAGCACAGGAGACCAAAAGGACATTGCAAGGTACTAAGAAAGAAAGTGGTACTAGAAATATTGACACAGCATGAGAAACTTTCCTTGAACCATAAATTTTCACATCTCAGCAAAGCCCTTCAGCACTCATTCTACGAAAAAGTGTGACTTCCATTACAGTGGGACTTTTTGTCATGGTTATTTCCCATGGCAAGAAAGTAGATTTCTGGCATCTGCTATGCTATACAGCTTTGCAGTCCTCTTGTCCAGCAAATTTTTTGCCTTGTACTTGTTTTGCAGTGGACTCAATGCTCAGTGGCAGCATGGGCTGTGTAAGAGTGTAGACAAGTGCTGCAACACCATCTGTCCAACAGAAAATTGATATTTTTCTTTGAAATTCTCATGGGGCTTTCACTGTTTTGCAGCTATTGGTCCTAACCTCGAAGACCTAAAGCAAAGACTTGATGTCGCTGATGGAAAGGCAAATACACTGAAAATTGATCTTATCACTGCTCAAAACAATCTCAACGGGATAAACAGAGGTTTGTTACTTAGGGATCACTTCTGGCCTGCCCCTTTCATCTGTTACTGTAAGAATTTGCATGTTCATTTCTGTGTGTTTCAGGTGACATTGACAGCATCATCACCAGTGCAAGGAACATGGCAGAAAATGCCAACTCTGTCACCAATAGTGTGTTGGGTGAACTGGTCCCAATTGAAGCAGAAGTGGAAAGAATTAAGAGTAACTATGGAAGCACACAGAGTGCCAGCTTCAATAAAGCACTGATGGAGGCAAACAATTCAGGTATTGCAGCTGCTGTGTGGGACCTGCCATATCACTGTAATGGTGAACATGGCCAGTTTGCAGCAGAAACTTTAATCACTCAAAAGTTAGGCACGTACCCTAAACTAGTATTCTGAACTTCTTTTATGGCCAGTAGAAAGGGACAGGAACAGCAGAAAGTGACTCAGGCCACTCTGTGGTATGTGTTAAAAGCTAGTGCCATGACTGGTCTCTAAAGATTTGGAGGTCAGTGACTCATGGGGGACCTCAGGGGTCAATACTGCATCTGATCCTGTTCAATATCTTTATTAATGATCTGGATGATGAGGCAGAGTGTGCCTCAGCACGTCTGCTCCTGACACTGAACTGGAACAGTGGCTGATACACCAGAGGGTCATGCTGCCATCCAGACAAACCTCAACAGGCTGTGGAAATAAACTGCCAGGAACCTCATGAAGTGCAACAAAGAGAAGTCCTGCACCTGAGGAGAAATAAACCCATGTGCCAGTATAGGCTGAGCAGGTGGCCAAGCTGGAAAAAAACTTTGTAGAAAAGGACCTGGTGGTCTTGGTGGGCACGAAGTTGAAGATGAGCCTGCATTGTGCCCCTGGAGTAAAAGGTTGAAACACAGGAGATTCCGTCTGAACATGACAAAACAGTTCTTTTACTGTGAGGGTGATTGAGTACTAGCACAGGTTGCCCAGAGAGGTTGTGTAGTCTCATCCTCAGGAATATTCAGAAGCCTGCCTAGACACAGTTCTGGGCTACTGCACCTAGCTGGCCCTGCTTGAACACAGGGGTTGGAGACTAGGACCTCCAGAGGTTACTTCCAACCTCAGTTGCTCTGTGATTACGTGATTTTCTACTGCAATGGCTAGAGAAGTGCCCTAGACAATTACCTTAGGCTACATGTCTGTTAACTGAAATTAAGTGAAAAGAATTGCACAGAGCCAGTGCTGAATACAAAATAAGGGACAATCACATTCCCAAACAACTTCATTTTACATCTTTTCAGCAGCTTTATCTGATAAAGTCAAGTAAGAAGAAAACATTTTAAATAATATAAATACAAGAGCTAGTCCTGCATGGTATTGCAGGGTTGTAAGTCATCCCTGCAGTTACAAAACTGGTTTATAAGTCAAATTTAGAAAAACAAAAGGTCTGGATTTCATTTTATTTGCCTTCTGCATCATTGGGTTGAAGTCTGTAAATACTTTCAGGGTGGGTTTTTTTGTTTTGGTTTTGGCTTTTTGCAGCCACAGGAGATGAGAAATTGTTTCCTGTTATAACAAAAGTTGAAATTCTCATCATATTTTCTTTTCTCTGAAATAAACCTGGCCAGATACTCTTAAGACTCACTACTAAACTGTGCTGATTAGCAACCTTGACACAAGAATATAATTCATGCCCTACTCAGGCCAGCAGTGTGCCTACCCCATTATTCACTCTCTGACAGTGGCTATAGGAGATGCTATGAGCCTGAGTCCTATCTGCTCTCCTTTATCCTCATTCTCCCCTAGCATCCACAGCCACTGGGTAATAATGTCAGAGACCACATCACTGTTCTGTTTAATACTTTTTTTCTGGACCTTTACCTAAGACATTTTTGAAAGTGCTGGTTCTGACTGCTTCTGCAAATACCTTTGGCCAAAAATTTCAGGAGTACAATAACCTCTGTATAAACTGCTATTTTTAGTGGGAGCTTCCTAATATTGTAGGACCAGTCAAAACTGTTTTGTCATTACCCTGTCCACTGCTTTTCTGATACTTGTGTAATGATACCATATTTTTGCATCTTGTTTTCCTCCTCCTTTTTGATATCAATGGTTTGCTTTCTTTCATTGCAGTAAAAAATTTGACTAACCAACTTCCAGATCTGTTCAGCAAGATCAAGAGTATCAACCAACAGCTGATGCCAATAAGCAACATCTCTGAGAACATAGATCGCATAAGAGAGCTGATTCAGCAGGCAAGAGATGCTGCAAATAAGGTCTGTCCTGAGCATTGCAATCATGCTTGACCTCAGTGGTTTGGATGCACGACAGTACTTTTGTTCCTCTTTCTAAATAATTTTGTTTCAATGTGTGTGAAAGACCAGATATAAATTTAATTCAACAGCACTACCCAGCAACTGAAGTAACTGTGGTGATGGGGAGCATAATAATTCATGCATAAAAATGACAGGATGCAGTAGCATCCTGCTACATCTTTCTCCCATTAGTTTTTTCCCCCAGGGCATCTCTGTAATACTTATTTGTACAGCAGCCTCTTGCCTTCCAAGGTACATTGTGGTGGCTTTGGCAGCAGGGACAGAGTTGGCTTTGCTGCTTAGAGACAGGGCTCTCCACCCATGCGTGGTCAATTGAAAGCTGATGCTGCATAAGAAGTTGTGCAGCCCTGTTACTCCAGCTGCTCCAGAATGTTAGAAGCTGGCTACTGGCACCTTATTAGACTGCCCTTTCTCATTTAAGGAACTGCTGTAGTTGCTGAAGTGGTAGTGTGGTCTCAGGTACTAAGAACCGTCCCTGAAACCATCACAAATAGCTGAGATTTACAGTGAATAAGAGGAATCTGTGATCATGGTGTATTTAGCTGTAATAGAATGTGTCTTTATAATATCAGAGGTGCATTGTAATTCCCAACAGTCAAGTCCAGCTAAGTGAAGCACCAGGATGTGTATGTAGACATCTAAATAATTCACAGACTTGCTCTTCAGAGCTGCAGGGCACATCCTTCCCTGTCTGTGTATTGAAGGTAACAGTTACTTGACAGAGACACAGTAAGGGTTGATTAATTGATGTCTGGAACAAAAAAGTGCTGTGCTAAGTATTGATAATACAGACTACTTCATTATCCACTCTGTTTCCTAATTATTTTGTTTGGTAGGATCAGAGTCCAAATCTGTGGTAATTAACGGCTGGAACATGACTAGGATGTGTAATGGGTTACTTTGCAATTAAGCACACTAGTGAAACAGGAGTAGTAGCAATAGTTAATTGTAACATACTCAACTTTGGTTTTCTTAACAGGTTGCTATTCCTATGAGGTTCAATGGCAGCTCTGGTGTAGAAGTTCGACCTCCAAGCAGCCTTGAAGATCTAAAGGGCTATACTTCACTTTCCTTATTTATCCAAAGTCCTCAGCGAAGATCAGACACCCAGCAGAGGGCAAATAGGTTTGTCCTGTACCTGGGTAATAAAAATGTAGGTATATTTTGGTATTTAATCTGATTTTAAGACCAGACATCATGTTTTGAGAAAAGGATGGGAAGGGATCTATTCTGACTGAAGTTTGTAGCTACTATTGGCCTATTTCTTTAAAGTTGCATTTAAATAGTGGTAGAAATGTTGTGTTCATTCCTTCCCTGACAAAGTAAATAACAAGTGGCTGAGTCCTTTGATGCTTTGCTCTTTTGCTCCTTTGGAAGTTACTTCTCCATCTTGGATGCCATCATACATTCTTATCAGACCTGTCAGTTTCTGCAGCAGTCAACACAAACTCAGCCCAACTCCTGCTTCAGAGCTGTGACTCTTTTCACAATATAAGTCACTCTGAGTTTCTCTGTTGGTTTAAAAAAAAAAAAAGTGATGATTCCAGTTTTAAAATTCAGCCCCTCAGCTCTTAATATTTTTGTCTTCTGAATATGCAGAATAATGCAGACCTGCTTGTGCATTCAGGTTTGCTCAATCACCATCAAACATTTAAAAAAATTCCTGCATGTGATTTCTAGTCTCGTTCTTTGACAGCCGCTGTAACTGTAGTAAGCCTTGTACCTACACAGAAAGCTGTTTAGAGGTATTTGTTCTACACTGGATTTCATCTTTTTTATCCTCCGAATAACTAGCCAGGCCATCCATTGAAAGGATTTTAATGGTTACTTCTGAAATGCAGTATCTTGAAGAAATAAAATGTGATTTTTTGGTGAAAATGACTGCTCCCAGTCACCTCAGTAGGAAACATTGTTCTTCACTGCATATTGTTCTGAACATCCTTTTTATGTCACAGATGTTGAGTCTAATTCTTAGTAAAGGTGTCATGTTTTCCTAGCTTTAGCTGGGAGATGTTACAAGTAAGAAAAATATTTTAGATATTTTGTTACAAAAACAAAAAGTCACACACGACTTTTTAATAACTATATTCATTGAATCAGTGCAACGTATAGGATTACAACTTTTTCTTCCCAGAACTGATAAACTTAATTCTCATCATTAGGTGGGCGGATTTCTTATGACTCATGCACAGCATGATGATGTCTCTGAGGAAGTGCTGCTGTATTTTGCCCTAATTATAATTAATCATTTATTAATTATTATTTACTTGCTATTTTTAGGCTTCCAAGGACTACATTGGTATGGCTGTGAAAGATGGTTACCTTACTTGTGTCTATAATCTGGGAGGTGGTGATGGGGAAGTGAGAGTGCAGTCATTGGTGACTCAAAGCAACCCTGAGGAAGCTGTTATGGATCAAGTTACATTTGAAAGGTATAAGACCCACAGTGTACAACAATCTTCTTTAAAACCTGCTAGCAGCATTTTTTATTAGCATGATGTGATATTCTGCCTGTGTGTTTTGGTTTTAGGATTTACCAGTATGCAAAGCTGAAGTACATCAAAGCAGCAACATCAATTTCTCCAGGTTATGAAAGCCCTAGGAGTGCAAGCAGTGGAGACAGTGACATGCTCCTCAATCTTGATCCCAGCAGTGTTGTCTTTTATGTTGGAGGATACCCACCTGATTTTAGGGTACAGAGTTTCTTAGTGTTTTAAAAAGATTTTGTGTTAATCATCCCATTGTTCTTACAAGTAAAGATTGGACTTAGCAGTCTTTCAAAAGCATGTGAAAAAGTTTATCTATGTCAGTAGGAATAGATGAGATGCAAGGAGATGCTACTTCCTACAGAATCTGCCTGGCTTGTACCATGCTAGAGCTCAAAGAAGAGAACATGATGATATTTCGTTGCCAAGGAAAGCATGAAACCTGTCCAGCCCTGCTAAATACTGTTCCAAATCCATGTGACTCTACTTCAAATTGTGCTGCACTACACCTAGGGTCATATCAGATAATTTGGATATTATATACAAGCATGTAGTATCTTTTTTTACATATTTAGAATGTCATATTCTCTGTCTTAATAATAGTTGCAGGAAGTCTTAGCAGTTAGATAGCAATGTCAAATTTTGTTAGCTGATGTTGATGAATTGGTTTTAATAGCACTATTTTGCAGCCTCCAGATAATCTCAACTATCCTCGTTATGAAGGCTGCATTGAATTAAACAGCCTAAATGAGCATATTGTCAGCCTTTACAACTTCAAGAGGACTTTTAATCTCAACACCACTGAAGTGCAACCCTGCAGAAGGTATGATATGAACACAGAAGTGTTTCACAGTTCTGTGATTTTATCGCTATGAATTCTTGTCTTTCACATCCAGAAGAATTACTACTGTAGCTAAATTGGTGATTTTTTCTAACTTTTGGTCATTATTGCATTTCTTAGAGAAAATCCTCAGTAATAACACGATTCATGTCTGTGGCAATCTCAATCTGTTTAAATTTAAGTGTTATAAAATCCAGACACAATTTGTAGACTAATGTGTTCATCTACTTTATAATATAAATATTACATTAAGTTAAAAAAATACAGTCATTAATGTTTCCTCTCTAAAGACCATTTGTGATTTTGACAGAAGCCAGTGGAAGGTTTTCTGTCTTGGTGTAGATCAGAATTTGGCCCTATACCAAACGCTTTAACTTAAGCTTTTTTAAAATTATAATGGCAGTAAGTCCACGTGGTAGAAGTTTTTGCTGACATATATTCACACCTGTGACATTGAATCATTACAGGTATAAAGAGGAGACTGACCAAAGCTATTTTGAGGGCACTGGTTATGCCAGTGTCACAGTGGGAGAAAGAAGTGGCGAACGAGTACGGTACGAGCAGACAATTGAGACGACTGCAGATGAAGGCATTGTGTTCTTTGCAGCAAATGGGGTAATGTGTGGAATGCTTCTGTCTGTTCTGTAGTGCAAGAACATCTTAAAAATCTTACTTATTAAAGAACATGTTAGATATAGTAATAACTGTAAGGAAATAAAATGTTAAGTCTTAATAAAGGTGTCTTAAAAATACTATTTTCATCTGTGTGGAAAATTAGTAGATATTGCTGTGTGTTTAATGTCATATGGTTTAGTCTTAGGTAGTTGTGCAAGAAACAGGGAGTTGGACATATGGGTCCCTTCCAGCTTGAGATATTCAATGATTCTACCATAGTTGCCGAATGCTCACTTTGTCAAGGTTGAGTAAAAAATCATTCCAAGAAGCTCCTCCCTTAGGCCATGCAGAAAATTCAGAATTGGGGGCAGGAAAGGAGGAATGTAATTGGGATCAAACCAACGTTGGAATATTGAAATTCTCCAAAACTGGAAGTGCACTCTTTCCAAATCTAGATCTGTGTGGAAACAGAATAAGAAGGAATATAGGAAGTGACATGCTGACTTATACCTGTAAAGATGCTCAAAACCACAGTGCTGCTACTTATCTAATAATCTTGTAGGCGTATTTGCAATCACTGGATAATTTTTGCAATTCTGGATAATTTTTCAATGCTGTAAAAAGTCAGTAGACATTTGAAATGACACAAAGTCCTTTAGAGATTTGGAGCTGATACCAGATCTGTTTATAATAGTTTAAAGTAATTATGATTAATTAGTATAAGTTTTAGACTTTGTGTTATCCTTTCCCTGAAAAGCTTTCTAGAAGCAGCTAGATAGCTTCATTAAAATTACTCTTCTGACAGTGAAATATATATCTGAAGTTGTGGCAGTTTAATTGTGTTGGTGTTTTGTTTTTTTTTTTTTTTTTATTGCAGGATCAGTTCATCAGTGTGCTCATTAGAAATGGTCATACAGTTTTTAGATACAAACTTGACTCTGAAACTCCAGAAGAAGTAGAAGCCAAAAAAACTGTAAATGATGGAACATATCAACAAGTATGTAATTTTAAAGAATCAAGGGATCATTATTTGTAAAAATACACATTAACTAAACTGTCCTGTTGTAAAGTTTAGTTGTGGAGTTTTCCTGTGTGAGGAAATCAAGTCACTGGGGACTAGTTTGGAGATGTGAAAATTAATCTTTCTCTCGTCCTGCTTTAATGTGAATGATTAAGTTTTAACAGTGAAACCACCAAAGGAAAAATTTTGTCAGAGCAATGCTTTACATAAAGATAGCTGTGTAGGTTGCAATTGTTTGCATTAGTTCCATACTTAGATTAGTGTTTTCACCACCAAAGGGTTTATTTCTTCAGGATGGGCTGATCTTTGTAGAGATTACTCTTTTGCAGTCTTTGTTGTTGCTTGTCTCCTTAGCTTCAGTCCAGCTCTTTTGTAGCACTACTAGAGTGAAATCATAAAGACATTGTTAAAAACCTTTGATTTCCTTGTTGGTTAGTTCTCCCTTTTCCCCTTAATATATTTCCAACTATATCATGTAAACTGCAGGGTCTGCTGCTAGGAATCTTTATGCTCTATTGGGTTAAGTTACCTTTAGCCAGCTGACTGACTTAGTTTTTGTATCAGGCAGCAGCTTCTAAATCTTCAGCTGCAAAGACAAGACAGTATCTGAATCTTAGGTGATATGTGTTTTTAGGGCAATCTTTCAGACGAAAATAAAACCTCACCTTGTTTTTGGATAATTGAACATTTTCCTTGCTTTGACTAAATGCCCAAAGTTTGCAAAGTACCTTTGAACTACTGCAGTTGTCCTTGATTTAAGTCACTAGTAAACAAGAGGAGGGGGAAAAAACCATCACTGTGTCCTGCTCTGTAGGGGTACTTTTAATCAGGTAAATGATTTTTGTTCCTGCCAAGTGAAGTGGTTCTCATTATTCATGTATTTCAGATTAATTTGGTGCTTGACCGAAAAAACAAAATTGTGTATGTCAGTCCTGGTATTAGAGCCAACATACAAGTCTTCAATTTCACTGAGTACTACCTAGGTGGAGTTCCATCTTTTCTACGGGAACAGTGAGTAACTGTAAAAAGACTGTAATATACTGGCTTTGTCAGGAAACTCCATCTAAACTCTTTCCTTACACAATTTCTTTCACACTCTCTATTGACTACCTAATGTGACATAAAAAAACAAGTGTATAATATGTGATCATAATCCGTGATTTTTGGCTAATGGTGAGATCTTTGTTGTAGCTTATCCTAAAGATTGGGTTTGATTAGCATGAATATGTGTACACAAGAAATATTACTCTTGTTCTCTTTTTCTATTTCTTATATTGTCAGCATTTATAGGTTACTGTAGTGGTGTGTGCTTTGAAATGCCAGGCTACTGAACTCTTTTTCATTCCCCTCCCTGAAACCAGGTTTAATATATCCACACCTCCATTCCGCGGCTGCATGAAGAATGTGAAAAACCCAAGCACTGCATCTGTTGTCTTTGATAAGACTTTTGGTGTCAGCAAGAAATGTTCAGATGACTGGAAGGTAACTAATACATTACCTCAAAAACTTCTGCTGGAGTTCACAGACTGGTTTGTCTATAAATCCTGGACCATTATGTTTTGCTCAGGTCAAAAATTATATTTGGTTAACTTGTATGGCAGTAAAAGAACCTGGATTGGGCGTGAAGATGGAGAAACAAAAGAGACACCAGCCCTATTGTTATAGCTTGTTACAGAACATAGTCCACCCTCTTATTTAATACTGTTTACAATAAGTTATTCGTATTTACCATGTAAGCTTGTTGGCTTCCAGTTGCTCTTATTAATTAGGCTGGAATACTTAATACTGCTCTGTATCTTTCCTCCTGCCAAAGTGTTTACGCTTCCTCATTAAATGACCTCTCAACCTTTTTTCTTAAAAGATCTTAACAGACTACTTCCATCAAAGTCTCTCATTCTAAGGCTCCATTCATCTGGTTGTTTTGTAATTATTTTATGTGCATCCTTGAGTTTTGCCATGTTCTTTTTAAAACTGGACAAAATGACATTTCAGTGCTGGCTTAACTAGTGCTGCATGGAGAGATGAAAACTATTCTTCTGCTTCTACTACCTGCTGCTTACATGGTGCATGATCTATCTCATTTGCCTTTTTTACAACAGTATTGCACTGAAAGTTTGTGCTTATTTTCTTTTACTTGTGGCATCTAAACCTTTCACAGAGCGATTTCTTCACAGACTACCTTTCCAGAGGATCTCATCTTCATTCTCTGTATCTTCTCATGTATTAAAAAGTGTCCCATGACTCACACAGTTTCAATTATGTAGCTCATCTGCACAGCTTCATATTCTTCCAGCTACTCAGTTTTGTGTCCTCAAATATGAAAACTTTCAAAACCACAGTAGCTAGAGATGAGCAGCTCATTATTCTCAGCAAGCTTCCTCTCTCTTTTTAGAGTTTCTCAGACCATAGTTAATGCTGGTGAAGCCAACTCTTACAGTCTGTTCTGTACTGAAATAATGGTTTTTGAGGTTTGCCTTGTGCTTGGTTTTGACTGGAGCTGATCATAATTATGTTGAGTGGGGCAGCTGTTGTCTCATATTGGCATTTCTTCTGATTAAGAGGAAAATCACTGAAATCATTATTTTTTTCTCTTTCAGCTTGTGAGATCTGCAGCTTTCTCCAAGGACGGAACTCTGAGCCTTAGTGCAGCAGATTTCCCATTTCCAAAGGATTTCCAAGTGGGCTTTGGCTTTCAGACAACAGCTTCCACTGGAACACTCTTAAATTACAACCTACGGGTATGAAACACTTAGAACTTAGCATATGTTATGGGTTTTATCTGTGAATCAGTCAGTTTGTATCACAAGTCTCATGTAGATTCCTGTATTTTAAGGTAAGAAATGCCTTTTTTGAGTGTGGCATCATTCATGTCATAGGTCAGAGAAATGCATTCTGGTAGTTTCTTCACATGGCCAACAAGTAGTTTGATGAGTACCTGAGCTTTGAACTAGAGCCTTCCGAAGAGCAGCTCACACACCTGACACCACCATCCCACTAAGAAAACTGTTGTTTAATTGGCTGGAAATTTTCTCAAGTCAAAATGGCACTCTGCCCACACAGAAATGTTACCATGTCCAAATAGGCAGAGGAAAGGAACTGGTTCTGGCTATGATCCCTCAGAAAGCAGGGAAGTTTAAGTAGAACCCCCGTCTGGCTGGCTGGAGGAGCTAAGAAGTGAGTGCACACCAGGTATTTGAGAAGTGAAGACCTGGCTCCTCTGCTTTTTGTAAAAATAAGCAAGTATTTTAAATGAATGTTTCCTATTCAGAGTGCAGAGGTATTTTGAAATGGAAGCTGTGCTCATCATGCAGAACTTGGTACACATCTGGTGCTAGATGACTGGGAAACGCAGTTCTAGTGTAAGAAAATTTGTTGCCTACTGGCACGCACTGAGAGCTCTATTAATGTCAGTTGCAAGAGCTAAAGGCTTTTGCATTTATTTAGCTGATCATTTTGTGGGATTTTTTTGTAGCCTGATGTTCTTTCCATCTTTCTGAGTCCTGGCTCTGTAACTGCAAAGATACGAGATAAGGAAATTAAACTGGAAAAAAAATATGAAGATGGGTCAATGCATTATGTGACAGTAATAAAAACAGGCAACAGGTGAGTCCAGTTCTTCATCTAGTTCTTATATGTTGTGGTTGGAGAAAGGAAATTCAAATTTTATGGGGTTAATTCTTTGGATAAACAGCTTAAAATTGTCTCCTCTAGCAGAAGATATCTAAATAATGAAGGGAAAGGAGATTTTTGTTCTATGAATGTGCATGCTCATACCTGGGATGTTTCAGCTGTTCCCTACTATGCTTTTCTTTTATAGGTTGTGTGAGTTTTCACTGCTTGTCTAGCTGGAGCTTTGGAGTCTTTGGAGCTCTTCCCCTTCCCATAACCTTCATGTGTGTCCCCTGTAAAGGACCAGGGAAGAGGCAAATGCTGTGTCTGTTTTTTTCAATAATGATCTGTTATGCAGATACTAGATGTTAGAAGAGACAATTTACTGAAAAGCTCCTAAATCATACTGATTGCTGTGTAATGCATGAAATTACATAAGTGCTAGCTGAAGGGGAAAGTTTTGAATTGTTGGCTATAACTTTGGGCGATCATAACTTAATACTGCTCGTTTCATTTTGACACAAAGAATTAAATCCTGTCCCATAGTTGACAATGAGAGCTTTTTTATGAGTTTCAGTTGCTCTAGGATTTCAGTGTAGGACTGAAGTATGAACTTCAACTCTTGCTCATTATCTAACATGGAAAAGCAGAGCAATTTCACAGCAGTTAATAAGCACATACTGAAAAAGTCCCAGAAGTAAGCTAATGAAGCTTTAGCATAACCACAGTGTTACAAAGAAACACATCTATCAAATGGTCCTTTTATATATATATATATTTAATTTAGTTTCCTAATTATTTCTTTATATATCATGCTTATTTTCATTCACTTTTTTCAGAGTACATATGATGGTTGATGATGAGTCAGAAGCAATTGACTCTCCCAGGTCATCCAACTCACAGGAATCAAACAGACCTATAAAATTTGGTGGAGATAATTTTGAAGGTTGCATCTCAAACATCTTTATTGAAAGGTATTTGGCCTAGAAAGAATTATGTTTTGTGCATTTTGGCCTGTTCTCCTTCTTAAATCATATTAAAATTACATTTTGCTAAAATGCTTTTCTTCTACTTGTGTGAAGCCTTCATGAATGCATAACTTTGCTGCCCTCAAATACTCTTTCATTCAGGTATATTATACATGGGATTCAGTTATAATTAAATCTGCTGTTCAGATGTAAAGGAATTTTAATCTAAATCATACCTGTTTAGCAGTCTGTTAGCCAAAGAATGAACTCCGCAGAGTGAATTGGATATGTCCCAACAAGGCATCCAAAAAGATTTGCTAAATTGTCTTGTTATAGCTCCCCAGGGAACCAGGTGGTGAAAGGAGCAAAGCTACTGAGAGAATCAAAACAGTTACACAAACAAGTGAGACCATATGTGTAGAAATCATCTGCCTTATTTAGGCTGTCTCTTTTTTTCACGTGTTTGTCTGATTATTAGAGACACCTTACAGGCAAAATTTAGGAGAAAAAATATGCATAAATGTGTTTCCACAAGACAAGCATTCCATGAGTTGTAAATCATGTCCCAGTGGGACTTTGTGTTAGCTAAGTTTTGATGAGTATTTATACATGTGTAGAGTTTTCAAAGAATAGTGTATTTTGATTTGATTGCCATAGCACCACAGAATGGGTTGGACTGGAAGGCACCTTTAAAGATCCTCTAGTTTTAGCTCCCTTCAATGGGCAGGGACACCTTCCACTAGACCAGGCTGCTCGAACTATGTCTTCATTTAAAGCACTACAAGGCAATCAAGTGACACCAAGATGATTTTTCCCTTTTCTTTTATATACCTTTTATGTATCCTCAGTACTCCTAGCATGCATACTTGTAATTCCTTAAGTCTGATAACTCAGCATAGCCCTAGTAGTCTGTTAAGCCAGGAGACCAAACATCTTAAAGGCCTTGTAGTAGGAGGCTGGAAAGCCCCATGCTGTCTTGAGAAACCAAGGTCCCCTCTAGAACATATTCTCCAAACTAAGATTCTGCCCATGCAGGGAATTCCTTGGATGGGGGAATATCATGCCATTCATCCAAGCCTCCCATTGGGGTATCCTTGTTAGATATCCCAATTTGTAAGCTCTATGAATTGTAAATGTGATTTTATCATGTGTGTGCATTGCGGTGTGTCCCACCTTGGCGAAGTGGTGCACCATAAGCAACCTTATTAAAATACCTAGTTAAAACCCCCTTGTCCCTTAACCTTGTCTGGCTCTCAATTTTTTTAAGACCAGGAAAAGGCCTCAAAAGTAACCTATATATTAAACTTCCCATCAGAAAACAAATTTGGAAAGTTTTTGTGCCAGAATAGATGAAGAAGAAATACTGTAGCTGGTCTGATGGAGTGAATGGAGAATGACCAGCATTAAATAAGTTCAGGTTCTACTCACAAATCTACCACTCTTCTCATAGAAAACCACAAGCAAGGAGCTTTGTAGCTTTTTTGTAGTTGTAAAGTTTTTTGTAATTTACTGATTAGAGATGCTTTGTACAACATAGAAAATTGTAGTATTGCTTAATATTATTCTTTATACACAGGGTAAATTTGCTTTGACAGTCTTTCTGATAATTTGGTTATAACACTAGAGGCGCATGTGAAGTTGTGACGGGCTTTGTCCCTTGACAAAACTCATTAGAACATCTTATTTAAGGAGAGAGTGAAGCAGAGCCTGATGATGTTACATTTTCTTGATTTGAAATTGGTTATGTATAATTACCAATCAAAGTTTTGCAGTCTGATTCAGAAATCTTAATCAAGGCTGCTGTCATTTTTTTCTCTTTTTTCAAGGGCCATATTTGTTTGTGTTTTTTAAATAGCTTTTAGCAAAAGTTACTTTGTTTAGAAAATATGAGAACAAAAATCAGAGTTTTCCTATAGCCAAAAAGAAATGAGCAGAACCAGGGAAAATATGATTTACAGCATTGAATGTACATTTTTTGTTGAAAAATAAAAATTGGTACTTTACTATTGGGTAAAAAATTAGTACTTCACTGGGAAATATATTTTGTGTAGAACACGTTTTTGCAATGTGTTTGTTGTTGATTACACTAAAGAAAAGGAATGCTGAGTCACAGCACTTACTGCTTTAAATCGCAACAGGGCAGGTCAGCTCCCCGAGGTTCAAAATCTTGTTGCTAATACTGGCAAGACTGGTGTGTCCCTCAGAGCTTGCCAGGAATATGAAAACCTTGAACCAATGCTGCTGCAGGAATTTAAAAATCCTCTCAGACTTAAGATGCTCAAGGTATGCTTATTGTTACTGTTATCTTTGCTCCATTTTGATGCCCAGGCTTTCCATCATTTCTGGAACTGAGATTCAGATGTTCTTTCCCTCCTTCCATCTCGCATCTGAAGCAAGTTCTCACTGTGTTGGAGTTTCATGCTAAACCCACACCTGCTGAATGACAACAGCTTTTCTGTCTTTTAGGGAAGGCTGTTTACTGCCTTGGTTGGGAGGTCTTAAATGTATTCATTGAAATGTTTCTATTTATGTGCACATATAATAAATGTTTCAATTCTGTCTTATGTGCACAGAATGAAAAATACCTTGATTATTTGAAAGCTGCTAACATGCAAAACCACACTATACCAGCTCCGTTACATGACAGCAGTGAAGCATATCTCCTCGGAAGCAACCCCAGCAGTTTCATATCCTACATGTTTTCTCCATTGTTATCTACAGACAGGTAATAAAAATGTTCTCTGTTCTTCTCCTAGTACTTGAATTGTCAAAGCTGCTTGACTCTTAGGGTGCTGAGTGTAAGGATTTTCTTCTTGTTTATGTCTTGGGCTATAACAAAAAGTAGTTCTAAAAGTTCAGGCTTTTTTTTCCTGTGCAAACATTTACCTAAACTGAGTAGATTGAATGGGACGTGGTGGACAATTACAGTGCATGGTCATGCCAGTTCCTAAGCCTGAATGTGTTAAGTTTCATTCACATTCAGAAACACAGTGTATAATGCCGTGATTCCACCCAAATGCTATTCTGCATTTCACAAATGGAGTTTCACTAGAGAAGAGAAAAGATACAGCAACTAACACCTATACTGCAATATGCTTACTTTCCACTACAGGTTACATTTCTCTGTAGATGTACGGACTCGATCATCAAGAGGATTAATAGTTTTCATGGAGGAAAGCTCTGAGGACTCTTACATGGCTCTCCACATTTCAAAAGGACGTTTTGTCTTTTCACTTGGCTCTGGAGAAAAACAAATCAAAGTCAAAACCAATATTAAATACAATGATGGGCAATGGCACACTGTAAGTAGTATGGAACCACAGTGATAACTAGCATTCAGCAGGCACAGCTTGTTGCCTTTTTAAGAGAATAGAAACTCAGTTTTGGTCATCAGAAATTAATTCCTATGCCTGAAAGTTCATGTGGTTGACAGGTCTCTGAGAGATCTTATTGAGACTGATTGCTCCAGGATGTTATTTTCAGTTTAAATGTTTTAACAACGTGATGTTTAATTTAAAGACAAAGAAAATCTGCAACGGCTTTTGTTGGCCTTTGGGGTTTTTATTCTGTTACGTTTGCCTCCTGGAAAGGTGGTCTTCAGCACAGATGGGAAGAACGCCCGCCTTGTTGTTGATGGTCTAAGGGCCCAGCAAAGAAAATTGGCAACAAATTCTGCTATCAACATTAGGCCACCAGTGTATGTAGGAGGGCTGCCACCACTGAAGAGACAGGTAAATAATTGACAAATCCACCCACACACACTCCCCATGCTGCACTAATTACATGGGAAAGTCTTTAATACGCAGGATTTCCATGCTGAAAAGCTTTGGGGAGGATTTCCAAGGGCCGCGTGACTGGTGTTTGCAGTGGTTCATTACAGATCTTTTTCCTCACCTGTTCACACAGCCTGCACCTGTACCCGTATTTTCAATACGTTGCTGAGACACTGATGACAACCATGTACTCTTTTCATTTTTATTCCTTAAAAATAGAGAAGACCAAAGTCACATTTTTAATTCACATTTTAAATACCATCTTTCTGCAGAATATTTACCTCAGTGGACTAAGCAATAATCAGTAGAAAAGCAAAAGAATCATTCTCATTAAGGAGTTATGGATGTAGAACTGGATTTGAATCTGAAATATGTGCAGTTTCTATTTTAAAAAGGGGACAGTTAATGATCCAGGGTATTTTACAAAATCAGATTTAAATAAACAGACTTAGGAAGGGAAGGGTTGCTTCAGGGATTTCACTATTCCTCTTGCATTGTCTTTTTGACACATCATTGGGAAGTATCTCTTTTACAAGTAGGAGTCATGTTAATTCAAAATCAACTCTTACTGGGTTTCAAGCACTTCTTTAGAATTTTGGAATACCTTTTCACTGCATCAAATATGGGTGCTAGGTGCCTTTAGTGCCTGTTGGCTTTCTATAGTCCAAGAGTCCAAAAGAACCAATGTTTAGTATTATTGCTAAAAAAAAAAAGCCATAACGCTTCAGTATTCATGTTTTGAAATATGCTTTCAGAATATGGCAATGAAGAGTTTCAAGGGTTGTCTGAGGAATTTTAAGATGAATGGAAAAACCATGAATGCACCTCAACAAAAAAATGGTATACTTCCATGTCTAGATGTTCCCATGGACACAGGGATTTACTTCTTTAATGAAGGAGGATATATCACCATTGGTAAGCTGTGTAGAGATTATGGTACATGGAATTGTCTGAAGCTTGTAGGTATATGGGTTAGTTGTTTTTATGTGGTTTTCTAATTATTTCCACCTATTATCATCCCTCTCCCCACTGTTTAATTCTCCACAGGTAATTTGCTGATGGGTTTGGATTTCAAGATTGTATTTACCGTTCGACCAAGGAGTTCAACTGGTGTACTCCTCCATGCTGGAAGCAAGCAAGACAGCTACTTGACTGTTTACATGAAGGGAGGGAAGGTGGGTACAGACTGTGTCCATTCCAGCCAGCTGTATTGCCCTCATTCAGCAGGGGGAATTCTGACCTTCCCCTGTTGCTCCTCTTCTTTGTCACAGTAGCTTAACAAGTAACTTCTTTACAGGTGATTGCTGCTGGAAATAGTGATGCTGGAGAATTCCAGGCATCAGTCACACCTAAGAAACCTCTGTCTGATGGACAGTGGCATACCATTGCAGGTACATTGTACATGCCATTTCTTTTGAAGCTTTGAAGGGATGGTGGGCACAGAGCACTGCAGCTCCAAATTTTTATTAATCATTTCACTTCTGTTTAGTCTGAGAATACTCTTTAAAACAATGTATCTTGTGTTAATTAAAGGCTTTATATAAGTTTTTTTTTTTTTTGTTAGGCTCTGTTAAGCCCCAGATGACCTGGGTTTGTCAGTCAGACTCTGAATTAAAAGAAAATCTGTTTTTTCTGTGCCTTAAATTTCAAGAAAGATGCTATTTAAAAATAGTGCCATATCTACCTGATTCTTTAATAGGGTTGAGAAAGAGTTCTCATTTACCTGCTTCTTTGCAGTTTCTCAGAAGGAGAACACAGTGCAGCTAGACGTGGGCACACAGAGTAACTATACCACTGTACTTCAACCCTCTCCTCCTAGACGTGTGTATCAGCCACTCTACTTCGGCAAAATTCCAGGTAATATTATTGCTTCTTATTTTTTCATGTTTCTTCCTTTCCCAAACAAAGGTCCCATCCATTCATGCTCTCCTATATAATTTCCCCTCTTTTGAAAGCCTTGCCATAATTAATGTTCTTTAAAATAATTGTTATTAACTTGGTCTTTCCACTTTGTTTTTTGTAGCAAATTTGGACACCCCGTGGCTTCCAGTTGAAGACCCATTTTTTGGCTGTCTTCGGAATATTACCATCAATGACAAACATGTCTCCACCAGGAGAATTTCAGAGGTTCATGGTGCAGTGAATTTGCACGGGTGCCCAGAGAAGTAACTCTGCTGTTACGGTTGTTGTGCACACATCGGGCTGTGTCTGCTGAAGAGCTGTGTGGATTCCTCTTTGCTGACCAGCATCAGGCTGCTTCTTCTGAACAGCCGGTGAGCAAATGCATCCTCTGGATGTGGACTGTGCCAAAGCAAACGAAATGTATTTGCTTTGACAAACTCCCTTTTAAATGTTATTGATTTCCAAGGTAATCCGTTGTGCCTTTTGAGATATATGCAGAAAATGTAATTGCATATACCCTACTGGGCCAAATTCTGCTCTCATCCACAACAGCAGAGACTTAAGCAACTCCAATGTCTTAATTTTGAAAATTTTCCTTAATGTTGGCCATCTTGAGAGCAAATTTGATCCATTAATATAAAGAATTTTATAAAAATAGAAATCTCTTTGGATTGTTGCTTATACAAAAATGTACATTGATGTTAAAAGTAATAATAATAATATAAATGGAGTTTGAAGCACTTTAAGGAGTGAAACTCTGGGGGTTTGTTACAAAGTTAGGAATTGTGGGACCAAATAAATGCAGTATGTTCCTAAAACCTTTCATTTTCTTGTTTGGTTGTTTAAACCAGGTGGGTTTTTAATGTACATTTTAGAAGCTGCTAAATCCTGCTTGCTTTGTGCAAACATTTCTGTAGGTTTAAGATGAAGATTTGCCTGAATAAGCAGGTAGCCATCATCTCTGCATCTCTGCTCATCACAATTTGATTATCTAAAAATCTCAAAAAGAGGTTCATTTTTTTTGCAATCTTTAGAGACAGAGAGTCTCTTCCATAGGCAATATTTTTTCCTAATGAAATGAAGAAAAGTTTTATCAAGAATAGTAGCTGCATCTACTACAATTATGTAGCACAAATTTCAGGACTAACCCAGCAAAACTGTTTTCTTCAACATTCAAATCTTTGTTTTGTACCTGATTGTGACCCACAGTGGAGGGCAGGGAACCCACTTTGCTTTATTCTTCTGAGAAGAGGGCTGGACTGTATAGACTTGACATGGCTTCTTTTTCCACTGCCATTCAGAATCAGCATTTTTATTTTTTTTTTTTATCCCCAATGCCTGATGCCAACTCTCATTTGCAAAATGAAAAAATAAAAAAAAAAGAAAAAAATTTCTAAGGCTGGTCCTCGATGTAGAGAGGCATGCAGATAAATTCTCCTTCACTCCTAATGCTCCTACTTTCCACTGCCTTCTTCTCAATGTACAGTGTGTGTCCTCAGTGTGTTTGAAATTAGGTGCAAGCTGGACTAACAGAAGCAGATGCCAGATCAATAGCCCTTATGGCTTTGATCATTATTCCCTTTGCAGCTTTGCAGAGTGGCAAAAGTGTCAGAAAGCTGTTCACACCAAATCTTGTGTTGCCTTCTTTTTTATGGCACTTCTTTCACTGGCAAATCTGTGTCCATGCAGAGGTTTCTGAAGTGTAAAGCCAGTTTTGGTGGGAATGGGATGCATGCCGGGGTTCAGGGCTCAGAAGGGAGCAAAGGATTGACATGTAACAGCAGAGCAGTCTCCTTATATGATACACAATCTCCTGTACAGCAATCTGCCACATGGGACAGCAACAGCCATCATGGTGGAGGTGATGGGTTCAGAAATAATTTCCTGTGATAGCAACAACTGAATCCTTTCTATTTATAAAAGCTCAAATACTGCTCAAATACAGTTGACAAAAACTGTGAAAATACTCAATTCATTTACTGGCCTGAATTGACACTAATAGTTTCCAGAAGGAGAAAGGAAGAACAATTAAATTTTACGATGCAATTCTCTAGTAACCTTCCCTTATCTCATGCTCATCAGAGAGCACTGTGAGGCAGATTTTCTCAAACCACAAAAAAAAGCCTTTTCATTCTTCTCTTACTGCCCTCAGTAAAACAAAGACAAAAACCATGGCAAAGATTTTTGTATCACAACCTGGAGCCAGTCCTGGATTTCAATTCCCTTCCATTTGATTTGATCAGAAGTAGTTTTAATGCTGACAAAAAGAAATGAAAAATGTATAAAGACTTGAGTAACTGTAAGATATATCGATGGTAAGTATTAATTCCAATACGATACTATTTTTGCACAACAAAAAAATAGAAAAGTCTCTTTGGTTTTAAGGTACTTTATGGTTGTTTGGGTTTTTTCCCCCCACAATTTTTTCAGTTGTATTGCTTCCACAGAATCAGACTGTCATACATTGTTGGGACAATGAATAAAAACCAACTAGAGTTTCAGGTTCTGTACTTTCATCTATATCAGGCTGAGGAACACTTAGTAAAAAGGTTCTTCACAGAATATTTTGAGTTGGAAGGAACCCTCAAGTATCATCAAGTCCAGTTGATGGACTCTTTCCATGAGGAAAACTCTTTCCATGCGGAAAGAATTTGTCCTGTTTCAATCAATGAAGAATTTTTATTATTGAAGAAATCCACGTGGACACTATGTTATGGGTTTTTTTAATTGTTATAAGTAGTAGTTCCAAGAATTTCATCATCAGTGTTGCCATTTAACAATAACTTGCTTGAATTATTTGCCTCTTTTGGCTGTAGCATTTCAGATGTGCCCCCAAAACTAGCAATTCCCATGTTAGAATAAAATACTCACACAGGAGAGGCTTTCCCTGTAACATTTCATTCTACAGTCATTTTACTAATCAAATACCATGTTCTGAGAGTGCATGACTAAAAAATGCACACTCTAACAGCGTGTTAGAGCTCTTCTGAATCCCAAATCAATTACGGAATGAGAGCAGATTTCCACTCTACACTAAACCACATTGGTATTGTTAGCATCAAATCTCTCTTTTGTCCATCTAAGTATCAAGGACAAAGGGTTCTCATCCAGTTAATTTGGATTACACTTAATAGGATCATGTTATCTGAGGTGGATGACACCAAGGTCTGTGAGTTTCCATTTATTATAACTACAAACCACAGTCAGATTATTGGCAGCTAAAAGACAGAAAGCCTAACATTGAGAACTGACAGCAAATAAAATGAAATAGATCACAGGGCACTGTAGAAGGAAATACACATTCATTGTAGGAAAAAAAGCGTATATACACGCTAATATATAGAAAAGGAAAACATACTGCCTTTTCACTGCTTATAAATGACTGTAACTTAAGTTTCTAATAACAAAAGCTTGCAATTAAAACTTTCAGCATTCTTTCTGTACCTGAGCTAAGGTTTTGTGCGTTTGTTGCTGTGGAGCTTTCATTTAAAACACAGAGCCATTGACCTTTTACACTGTCACCAGCAACATGAATTGGGTGAGCTAACTTTCTGTGGTTTTGTAACAACTTCTTTGAGTCACCTGTGAGCCAATTCATTTTAGCTTTCCATCCTCTTTGCCTCTTCGTAAGTCCTTCAGGTTATTTTTTATATATGGTATTTTTTATTATTATTTGGGGTATTTTCTCCCTTCTCCTTCCTTTCTGCCCTTCATTACATAGCCTTGAAAATGCAGTCATAGTGAAAACACTATAAATGTGTTATGGTTTTGTAATGGACTCTTCCCATGCTTTTTGCCTCTCACCATTCTCTTTGTGGTTTCCTCATTTAAAAAAACCAAAAACCTCCTGCATCTTTCTCTAATGATGTAAGGAAATTTAGGACACAAGCTTCTGTAAATCTGTCTGCATTTTCTAAAAATACATTAAATGGACATCCCTGGCAAAAGGGATGTTAAAGGGGATGGTGCTATAATACAATATTATAGCTTCACTGGAGACATTAAGGTTGCAAGGCAGAAACATAAACATCCTTTGTGCAGCTGGCCCAGACATCTTAAAATTGCAAGAGGCTGGTCATTGCCCAGCCTGCAACGAAGCACCCTCTGAGTATAAAGAATTGCAAGCAAAATAACCAATGAGTTTTTATGTTCTGTCAGTTTAGGGGATCCTCTGTAGCAATAAAACCAAACTGTGACCTGTTGGTCATATTGTGCTCTGTCTCCTGCTTTGCAGCTGATAGCATAAGATCTTTTTTAAACACACTCCTAACATTACTTTACACCTCAGCCAGTTACTGTGTTTCCTACAGGTTGTTCCAAATGTGAAGTACATGTGAAATGTTCCATGAGAAACAGTTTCTTTTTAAGGTGTCACTCACTCTTGAGAAAGATGGAAAACTGCTGCATTGTCACACAGTATAAAAGAAAGATAGTTGGCATCATGGCCTTTTGTCTCTGTTCAGTTATATTTAAATTGGGAGCAACAACAGATTTCTCCATTGTGTGGGAGCCTGTGTCTAAGATTTCTGTCACAGGAGGACTATGCACTGGTAAGAATGAATAATTACATTTATAGTTGTGTCAGTAATTTATAAAATAATATGTATCATGGTTTAGGAATGGTGCTTCACAGTTCAGTGCACCCACTGAGACTCTCCCAAAACACACTGATAATTGCCCACTCCTCCTTTTCCCTACCCTTCCCTGGTCCAGCAGGGGAAATTGAGAATTGGGGCACAAAAGGTAAAGATCACAGGTTGAGAAAAGAAAAATTTACTGGAAACAGCAATGAGATAAGAAAATGAACAGTAATAGCAACAATATGAATAATGAAAGTATACAAAGAGAGGGTGATTCATGTGCAAAGATGCTCAGCAGGGACCCCCAAGACAATGAACCATGGCAGACAACGCATGGTTTTTTTAACCAGAACCCCTGTCCTCTCGCACAGAAGCCAGAGTCCCTTACCCTGCTCCTGGCAATGACATGAGGTGGTGTGGAAGAACTTCCTGCCATGCCCCTTCGGCCATGCTCCCTCAGCTACTGCAAAAAATTAACTCTGTCCTGGCCAAAACTAAGGCAATCTAGAAAGGAACTGTTAGAATTTCCATCCAGAAATAATTATTCAGATCATTTTTGATGCCTGAAGACATAGCAAAGAAAAATATTTTAAAAGATAGAGAAATAGATTATTTTGTGTTCAACCAGCTCTTGCTAACACAGTTTTAATCAACAGGGTTAATTATTAGTATAATAAGCCAAAATCTATCAGGATGAGCTATTACTTAATAGAGGAGTTGTATAGTCAGGTAACAGCACCTACCATAAATCTTAATTCTAGATCCTGATTACTTTCCAATCAGAATTACTGTCCTGATACTACAAACCTAGAGAACCAGTAATATGTCCAGGCACTGACTCCTGTGGTGAGGTTGAGGGCTTCAGCTAATAAAATTTACCTGAGAACAAGGTGTCAGGTCAGTAATAAAATTCTAACTTTCCCTTTTCTGCACTCATTTAAATCAAAGATTTAAATGACCCCAGGGCCACTAACCTAAGCCGTAAAGAAGCTAAAAACACTCTGAGCAATTCTCCAGGGAAACACAGAGGCATAATCCAAAGTTCAGTGGCTTAGTGGAAAGATTGAACCAGTTCACAGGACTTTGGTTCATACACCTTATTAAAACATGCAGTAAATCTTACCTACTGTTTATAAAAAAATGTATTCTAAAATATTGCCAAGGTTTATAGAGAATTGTTACTGCAGATTAAATCTGTTTGTTATGTAATAAAGGGCAAGACACAGTATCCATAAAACCTAAGACAATCCATCTAATGCAAATATACATAAATGGAAACTTTACACAAATGCAAAGGGTATTTGCATCAGCAAGAAGAGTGGAAGCAAGGACACCAGGCAGATAACCATGCTCCCTGAGGAGTGTCAGTGGTGAAGGCATGAGGAGGGAGGAGGTCTCAGAATGCCTGCTGTGAGCCATTCAACCTGGATGCCAAAGATCCCACTGAGACTCAGCTGTTTCCTACACTGCTCAAAATCAAAAGTAACTGCAGTCATTCCACTATGCCTTTACCAAAAAGAAAGAAAACTCTTCCAGCAATTTCATTATTCCTGCATGCAGAAGAGTAGTACCAAATTTCGGACTGACCATTGTATTAAGTCACATTCTTGTAACTTGATATTGGTATGTTAAAGGAAGATAATGTTCCCAAAGCAGAGCCACTTAAGAGGACATTTGATCCCTGAATCTATGTATATTGCATTTATCAGAAAAGATGAAACGAATCAACATGATATATATGCTCAACACAAATTTAATTCAAAACAGACACCACAAAACCACTCCTGGTCATTACTGTTATTTAATTAAAATGGAATGAAAAGGTTAAATCTTTCAAGGAGACACTGCATGCCATCAAACAGAATAAAGGCCAGGTGCCTGATCAGGGTAAAACAACACTACTCTGTTGTTCCTGGATTTGGGCAGATAGGAGAAGAGGATCTAGTTGTGTTTGTGTAGCTTTGTGTGTTTTCAATGTTGGGGACACAATGCACAGACCTTATAAAAAGGACTTTGCTGCAAAGAGTTAAAACTAGGAATGTTACAGTTCACTTTCTGTGAAAAAATATAAGGGTTTTTTTAATCAGTGTTAAAAAAAATGCTTAAAAACAAGATACAAGCCTAGAGGATGGACATAAAAATCTTACAGTTGAAGAAGAAAAGTAATACAGGAAAAAGCAAGCCTTGGTACTTCTCAGAGAGTACTTACCCCTGCCAAGGGACATGTCTGCAGCAGAGAAGCTGTTAGAAACTGTTGTTAATTTGACTGGACAATTTTATTGTAGTTTAGTGTGGACAATTTAAGTGGTTACAACAAGGAACACAGGCCTGACCCCTTGAACCCCAGACTCAGTACCGTCCTCCTGGGCTGCTCCTGTGTGCAATCCAGGGTGTCCCAACCTCTTCTCAGCCCAGGGGAGGGCTGTGGGGCTGAGTGGCTGCCTGCACCCCTTTCCCAATGCTGAGGGGAAAGGCTTTTCTCAGGCTTCCCCTCTTTCCTGACCAGATGCATAGTCTGTGAGCAAAAATATAAATCTCTGTCTGCAATGGAGAGTTCAGAAAAATGGTCAGCCAGGCCGAGTATATGACAGGAGGAAAACATCATGAAGCAAAGCTGCCACTCCTGGCCCTTTTTATTTTGCTCTCTGACCCTTTTTCTGTTGTTTGCTGTAGTCAGTATAATGGAAGGGAACATCTGGACTCTAGTGACAGCAACCAAATTTGCATGCATATAGCAGATAATTAAGCACGTGTCTATCTGCAGCTGCAAACAGCAATTAGTCTTAAGATAGCTTTGCACACTCCTTCCTGCCTATTCTTCTGTTCCCCTCAGAGGGCTCCTCACATGCGCATCTCTGAGAGGCACTGAGTGCTGGCCTCCTTCTTATTTGTGAAGACAGTTGTGCAGCTGAGCTTAAACCCTTCAATAGAACTTTGAATAGGATGAACTTCCTCTGATCTATCAATTTCCAGTAGAAACGGCTTTCTGCATAAGGCATGATGTGGTGACCCAAATCAAAACATCCGTGCTTACATCCCAGCATTGCTGAGACTATAAGCAGATTTCATTCCTAGTTCCTCCTCTTAGATCTGAGGAAACTGAGCTCTAGAGTCACTTCTGACTGCTGATGTTTTGTGTGGCTGTCTCTTGCCTCTCTGCAATTGCCCACAGCAAATACTGCCTTCCTTGCTTCCTGCAACTTGGAAGAAGTTTACATTTGCCCTATAGCCTCCACCCCAAGGCCATGAAGGGCATTTTATAACATCTTACCCTACCAAGTAAATACATTTATCCTATGCCTGTCTTTTAAGTTGCAGAGTCTCCTGGAAATGAAACTATAGACAGCATTTTGTTGCCTAGAACAGGTGTCCTCATTTCTCCTGTGATAGACTCAAATTTTCTAGACAGGTAAAATAGAAGCTGCTCAGCGCTGCAACTAAGAGACACAGTTTAGAGTAATCTACAAAGCAGAGCAATTTTCTTTGTTTGTTGAAAGCCAAAGACTGCATTGCAAATTCCTAAATTTCAGGCTCTGGCATCATATTTTTAAATTTATCTGTATGCTAAAATAGAGTGTAGTAATAGGGTGGGCTTCAGCTGGGGCAGGCTCAAGTTGGAGAAGAAAGGGCTGGAGTGTGATCAAAGAGACCCCTGTGCCTCAAGCAGGGGTTAGATTCAATGGAATGGCTTCACAATTTGGACAACAGTGATTATTCCATGTGGCTCTTTGCATTTGCTCATTGTATGGCCCAGCTGTCTGATCAAGGCTTTTCTTGAGGTAAGAGTCTACATAATGCTCTCTGCTGGGGAATTCCTGTGCATGTTTGAATTCTTGGGTATAATGTGTGACGTTTCCATTGGATTTACTTCTCTGTGTTAATAAAATGTAGGCATTCCCAGCTATAAGAAATTCACACAAATTGCAGAAAGTGTTAGCATCAAGTAGTCATTTGAAAACAAAACTGCAGTTTCAGAAACTTATTGAGGCATAGAGATCTGTTGGAAAACAAAAGTTTGCTTCTATATAGATAACATGAATCTCCTGTTTTTCAGTGGGCAACACCAATGAGGTTTTTTGTGAATGCCCTGTAACAGCAATCAATAAAACAACCCTGGTTGGCACCAACAAGCACTGTAACACTGTCACATGCATCTGCATTTCATGCATAGCTGTGCTTACAGGAGCACATTCCACCACCAAATCTAGACAAAAATGTTAAGGCTTTTACTATTAGGATAGGTGAACTCATTACTTTTCATTTGGGAACCCACAGGAAGTTACAAAATACATGGACCTATTTGATTTTAAGCAAATGGAATGGCTAGACAGACTTGGGTGCATATGAAATCAGCCAGTAGCACTGGTAGTAGCCACTTCAGTTGAGTAAGACCCAAAGCATTTGTGGGGCAGTGTGGTTACTCATCTCACAACTTCAGGTGGACAAAAATTGGTTGTCTGCTCTAGGCTATCTTTCTGTAATCAGTGGAGGGTTAGTTATCTCCAAACAAAAACACACCCAGACACCATCTCAAACATAAGCTGTAAGAGCACATGGCAGCAGCCAACCTAGCTCTGGAAACCCACCGGACTTACTCCCTGAAGATGGACGCAGCACTTGATTACACTTTAGTCCTCAGGAATACTCAGCCCACCTTATGACCCAACTATAAAAATATCATTGTGTGGTATTGTCAGCAGGCCACAGAGAAGAAAAGAAAAGAAAGCAAGCCACAGGAAATTATCTCCTGCTTCCAATTACAGGGAAAATTTGACATTATAAATGCTTTTGTCACTCGTCCTTTTCAATACTGAGTCACCCAGACATGGTTAGCTTCTGGCATCTCCGTATGATGAACTACTTTTTTCTGTGCTTTATATGATTTGAAGCTTGAGAATCTAAGAAGAAAATGTAGGTTGAACCCAAATGAAAGGCACATAAAGTAAAGAGATGTGAGATAGAAGGCGTATTTATGTGTGCTTGTGTACATACAACCCCTCTAAAAATAGGTGAGTGCAAGAGCTATCAAAATGAGAGGAATGGAAAGGAAAACAGAGGAATGCTTGCTGGATGAATTGCAGTAGAAAATAGCATTTGAGAAAAAAACACCAATGAACTGAAAAATGGGAAAGTGTACTGAAAAAATGGAAGATAGTTTCCTTGTGCTGTGCCTGGTAGATGAGCTCTGAAGAAATGGCTTGCAGTAAAAGCACAGATTTTCACACTGTATTATCCTGGTTATTTCCATGCGTAACTCACAATGGCTAAAATTATGCAACTCGGTTTAAGGTACTTTCCTTGTACGTAGCTCTCAGCCTCACAAAACGTGTTTGTAGAACAATTAATTGTGAGTCAGTACAGGATAAGTCACCCAATGTATGGTTTTAAAAGGCACTGCGCTTTCAGAAAGGCAGGAGTGCTTTCAGAATCCAAATGCACTTTAAAAAAGAGGAGGGTTATTAAATTTGATATTAAGCCGTTACTTTAATAAAAATCTTGCTGCAAGTTAAGGTTTGTAAGTTACTCCTGTGGTTACCATTACACACACTCAGAATCTTGACTTCAATGTCTCCCTTTATCTGCAATGCAGTGTTTTGCTTGCAGAGCTGCCACTTCCTGTAGCGGGAACTGATTCTGGTAGTCACTGCTTCAAGGAATCTATAATTGTCAAGAGTGTTTTCCTACTCACATACCTTGATTAACAAGTGCCCAAATAGGAACATATTATAGATTAATTTGTAAAGAATATGTATACCAAATAAATGGCCTGAGTTTCCAGAAGTGGAAGAATGGAAAACCTAATGGTAAGCAAAAAGACAAATCACTTCTTATTGTAGCAAATAGAAACTCAGCTGCAAGCTGCTTATTTCATTAAGTACCAGGAGGTAACGCATACATTCCTGGGTTGCTAATTTCATTACAGAACTGTCAGCTTAAAGTCTGCTTGGTCAAGCAACAGCTCCCAGTCTCTTAAATTCTCTTTAAATGTTGGCTACAAAAAAATAATCTCAGCAAATAACGAGAGTATACTTTTTATGTCTGCTTTACAGTTTTACACATCAAAATGTGAAGAATCTTCCATTCATATCAACTGGCATTGCATTTATTTAAATTAATGTTCATGACTACAGAACAACAAATTAAGGCAAAGACTAGAATGAAGATTATTTAAGCATATGGCTTTATTTAGCTGTTGTCTCCAGATAATGCTGGAACCTGAGTGCATCTAAATAAATATACTGCCTGAGAACACCCTTAAAAGAAGATGAACCCTTCTCTTCAGGTTTATACAAACAGACACAATGACTTTTCTTGCAAATTAAATTCTCTAAATTAAATGGTACAGCTAGTTATTTTCTTGAGTGAGCAGCAAAGTTGTCAGACCAAAACACATTTCACAGATGAAAAGCTAGTATCCAGAAATAAAAACTTTGATATCTGAGGTAGCATCTGTCTCTCAATATGGTTTCTAGGTTTTTTTCTGACTTTTGATATATGCTGCAGATTATACTGTTTCTTTTAACAGCCAGTTGCCACCTCTATGTATGCAAGCCTCAGAGAAGAGTTTTGCAAAGAACAGAGCACTGTGCTCCAGAAGACATGATTAAACTCCCAAAACATAAGGAAGTGAAATAATTTGGGACAAAGGCATTGGTAGTTAAGTAGGTGTAAATACAAGGGAAGGAGCTCACCATCTTTGTAGGTATGGTTTGTATGTACGCTGCTGACAAAGCTGCTCCAATGAACATGTCCTGCTTGGTCTATTCCAGTGACAGAAAGTCAAAATGCTTTAGTGTGAGGCAGTTGTAGATCACCAAACATCTTGATGTAGCACAACCATCAATGTTGATGCACAAAATTATTGGGTATTACAATCCCATCAACAGATATGAGAACCAATGCATGGACAATTTAAACAGCTTGCTGAAAGGCACTGGTGAAGCGAGTTCCCTCATATGTGACTGACATATGACTGTCAGGGGACAGTGGTTTCTTAGACCATTAAGTAGTCCCATCTAAAATTGTACAGAAAATGTGAAAACAAGCCAAAAGGGACATCTGCAGAAGAACTCATTGTTTGCAGTTTTTACTAATGTCAGGAGTGGGAGATTCACAACTCTGCTGTGGCTGCTTCATAACATCCCACTGAGCTCTCATCTGCCTTCATGGGTTGTACCCAACCATCAGCCCACCAGGCCTTTTTTTCCTCATGCCTTCCTTTCTGTTTACCTCAACTACTGGGCATTGCAGTTGTGAAGTTGTAAAGCTAGGTTTTAGTCTCCTCTAAATAATTACCTGGACAATCTGGCTAAATAAACTTGTGTTTCATGTCAGGGAAAAAAACTGTCACCAGTGGGATCTGACATTTTTGTCACTAGAATTTTAAACGAAAGATTCCCCACTCTAAGTCTAGGAACAAAAAGAGGGGCAAGAAATGTAGATTTCAAAACTGAAAAACAAACGTGATGCCTAAAAGCCAAAATAAAGTCTCTATAGCTCAATTCTGTTTAATGGCCTTTCAATTTCTGTAGCAAAAGACTACAGAAAGAAGAAAGTGAAAACTGTTGAAATGCTACCTATACAACACATATAATGCCAAAAGTCCCAAATGGAAGTAGAAAAGTACAAAATGTTGCTGACAAGTGTTGTTTAAATAGTCTCACTTCAAACCACATTATGCATCAAGCTGTTTGACACCTGTGGGAAAATATTTACTGCTAAAATAGTGAAAAAAAAAATCAGCCTTAGTAACATATTATCTTTATTATGTTCCAAACAATTCAAAATATGTTTTACAAGGGGTTTTGGTTACTGTAGGTGACAAGGACTGAGGAGAGCATTAACACAAAGGGTGTTTATTGAGGCTGATATGTTTGCCACAGGTTATCTATGCCTTGCTGATTACTTGCTTCTCATCCTAAGCTTGAAAGTACAAAGGCACATCCTCACTATCTGGGTAAATGATTTGTTGACAAATGCTATACATATAGTTAGATACATGTGCATGTATATAGAGGAACATATAGAAAAAAATGCTTCGCAAATGCAATTGGTCTGTGAAGTGGCTTCATGCACAAATGAACAATGCAGGAAAACTGGAGGGCTCCTCCAAAGTAGATCAGCAAAAATGATTAGAGGTTTAAAATGTATGACCTGCTTGTGAAAGGTCAAAGCTGCTATTTGTTGTAAAAATTGAAAGACTAACAGGGCCTCAATAAAGAGCCCATAATGTAGAAACAAGAGACAAATAATGTTTATATGCTCCAGTTTGGGCAAGGCATCCTACCTCACCTTCCATACACAAAACCATTAAGCTCACCCATTTTAATTTGCCACTAACCCCCTGCTTCTACAAGAAAGATGCATATAATTTTTTGTACACTGGAGCAAGAACATGAGGGAAATAATCTGCAGGCTCTCTATATTCAAAGTATTTCAAGGACATTCAGAAAAAGGTTTTTCTTTTACCATTTAGATGAATTTGTTCTGACTTTCCAGAAAGGACTGGGCTAGAACTGGTGAATTTCTGGTGATCCCTTTGGGCTTTAAATTTCCTGCTGTGTGGCAATACAGAGCAGGTATTTTTATAACCAAATGTAGATCTGAACTCTGTAGGAAGTCATTCTTCTGAAAGTAAAACATTTTGAATTGGTTCTTAAAAATTCAAGTGGCATTATTATTTCGAGTGGAAGTCTTTCCAATTAATTTTTATAAAACAGGACAGCATGTGACTGCTGCCTGAACAGAGCAGCTGTTAGTATTTAATACTTGTGTATTCCTTTGTTTTCTCCGGAACTGTGTGCATATGTTTGGCCATTAGCACATTCTGGAAAAAAAAAATCCAAACTAAAAAGCTCTGTTATTTAGCATTCTTTATATAGCAAAAATTATACACCTTTATATGCTTCAGTAAAAATAACTCAGTGTGACTGAACATCAGTTTATCTCAAAATATGACTGATTACACATTGGGTCCAGAGCAACAATGTGTGGATAAAAATAAACATTATCCAATACAAGCAAATATGAAAAAAAAATGCCCTTACTTCTCTGTCTCATCTTTCATTTTCCTTTTTGAATTTCCAAGAATTTTACCTGCTCTGACCCAGCCATCTCTGTCATTGCTCTTGCAGAAGTGACACAGCACAGTCTATGTTACAGGCTAAATGAGAGCAGTCACAAATCAGTGCTCAAGAGACCAGGACTAAAAGATCAGTCACCTTCTATCTGATAGCTCACCATACATAAAAGGCTTCCTACAAAAACAAAAACAAAAACAAAAACAAAAACAAAAACAAAGGCAGAGAAAACAGCTTGTGAGAGGAAGGAGTAGTTGATTCTGAAGTAAGGTCTACTGCAAAGAAATAGTGGTTATTCTCCTTATTGTTATTACTGTAACTCTCTTTAAATAAAAGGAAGGGTCAAAGGACTAATTTTCAGTACCCTTGGAATATTTTGGATGAAGAGACTCATTGAGCCTGTTCTGTTTCAGCAGGGTATGTATGCATATCCTTGTCTATTGACAGAACAGACAAATCGTTTCATGTGTGTGTCCTCAGGCAGGGTTTAGCCCTCAAAAGGACAATGCATATTAATCGGGAAATGTCAAGAGCCAGCTCTGAAGATTAGCTTGGCTTTATAGTATTGCTTAGTTGCTGTGCTGTATGGAAAATGCGTGATGATAACCGATGCAGAGCTCACCACTCATAAATATTTAAGTGACCAGGCACAATAGACAGGCATCTTTATTGTTCAAGATCAGAGGTACAGTGTGAGGCACAAAGCACAAGAATAAGTAACTTTAGCTACTTTAGAAGTACATTTCCTTAGAAATGTACTTGTGAACTTCATATATTTTCTTCCCATATTCAAAAAGGGAATATCCCCCCATTTATATATTCACTAGCCATTACTGGGAGTCACTGACACAGCTAAGCCCCCTCTGATGGTTTGGAGAAGATGGCTATTCTCTGGATTGCAACACGCCTTCATAGCCAACAGTGGGACTGCATCTGATATTGAACTAGAATAGCAAATCCTCAAAAAGGAGTTCAAAATTACAGAAGCACATTCTGCAGGTTTGTGTCTGAGATTAAAAAAGTGTGGGAGATGTCTTTATGATTTAAATAATTATTTCCAGCATGTTACATTCATACACAGTCACATTTTCTGAAAAAAAAAAATTAATTCTTCAGTAAAGATTTTTTTTTTTACTGAAATGAGCAGTGATTCAAACTTAAATGTTGTTTGTCAAGTATTCTAAATCAACTGCTGTAATTCCGTACCCATCTTAAAAACTGCAAATTGTACCAGGCTTATTGAGGTGTTCCAGGACAGAGGTAAAGTTTTGAAACAATATAGTTAAAGAGAAACCTAGCAAAATCAGATTTAGGGCACTCTGAGACAGAAACAAGGGGTTAGGTTGCTGCATCCAGACACAATGGAGAAGAGCCCTGAGACAAGTGGGGCCTAAATGACGGACTATGAAAATGATATTAAGGAAAATAGGAATATAGGCCTGCCGTTGGTTTTAGCTCTTTTCTCTCTGATGCTTTAGATAAATCAATATGCTTTTCTGCAATAATTTTTTCCTGCTACTTCAACTTCTGCTATTCTCTGTCGTTTATGAGTAGGACTAAATTCCGGTTAGACTGTGGAGGAAAAACATCAAGATTTTTTACTCAGGGACCAGTGGGTGATGACTAACAGGACTTCTCCCTGTCAGAAGCACAAAGACAGGGCAGAAGCTTGGAAAGCTTGTCAAAAGGAAGAGCAGCTGAGTATTCAAAGGTACAGGCGATCTTGAACTACAACAGCAGTGTCATGCCAAGGGGCTATAACACTACCACAGTTCTGTATCCCGTATGGGATGTGACATTGTAGCCACTTTACCTTTCATTTATCTAACAGCTTCTGGGAAGCTAGAGGAAAGGTCTTGGAAATTTCAGACCAGTTAATTTATTAAAATTACAATTCTTGCTCACCAGTGACTTCACTGTCCTTGAGTAATTATAAATCAGTTGCCTCAACCTTTTTTCATGAGAGGCAACAGGCCATAGCAGCACAGGTTATTCAACACTGCCCTGCAGGGAGTTGTGAGCTGAGGGGAAAGCTAGCTAACGACTGACCCCTCTGCTGAAATTGTTGGCTCATGACTGCCTACTTTGCTGATGATAGCATGCTACCAGGAATTAAAAAAACAAACACAAAAAAACTCAAAAAAAGATGCTTAGAGTGTTGGTAGACTGCAAAGTCAATGTAAGCTTTGATTGGCATGCACAAGTCATCTATGTAGTCCTGTTCACTGTGGTTTCCTCGCTCCCTTGGCCATTTTTAGCAGGATGAATCAGTGGTACCACATCCTCCATGTGAGTCAAACTAATCGTAACCCATCACAAGACCTCATCTGCTGTTACAGGGCAAGGAGACCTGCAGCTCTGCTGACTTCCAATCCAATTCTGCAGGAAAACGAGGTTGCAGATCACAACAACACGGGCACTATAAAACTGCTGCTGCTCAGCTGATGAGGTCAAACTGCACGTCAACTTCCTTCATTAAGGAAGGTGTGTTCAACGTATTATTTGTCTCCTTGAACAGCTGAAGTATAGTTTCATTCTGCCATTTTTTTTTCCATACACTTATGTGTTTCTGTAGAGTTGATTCAGCTATTCACATCTTGAGTTTGAAAATGAGTAGCTAGCTACTGGGTACTTATAAAAGCATTTGTTACAGAAGAGAAATTATCAGTGCCAGCCCTCAGCAAGGTCTGGAGCAACTGGGTACTAGAAAGAAGATCTCAGAAGAATTCTAGCTTCTTGTGCATGTGACCCAAACCTGCAGGAAGCACACAGCCCTGCAACGCTATTACTCAAACACAGGGGCAAGGAAATAGGAGTGTAGTATTGGAGAAATGGAGTAGGTGTTGCACAAAGGACTTGGCTCCTTGCTGCTCCTCAGAAATAGTACTTGGATGTAGGAGTTAGCCTATGACAAGTTTTCAGGGAATCCACAAGAAGATTCATTGCCTCTTGATTGATTACATCTGACAAAGTGAAAGGATATAATAAACTGCTCCGCCATTAACCCCTGCCCACAGAATCCTGCCTGGCAGATAATATTACAGGAGTAATTGTTTTCATTTGGAATGCAGTGTCTTGAAACAGAGAATAAGGGCAGTGCAACTGCAACTTGCAATTTCCTTTTAGATTTCTGGAGTCCAAATTTCACAAATAACCTGTAAACACACTGGAGAACATGCTGTTCCCTAGTCATGCTGTGCTGACTTTCTAGAAACCCTTTAGGATTTCTAGGCTGTGTGGATCATGCTGTTTTGGAGATGTGCATTGTAACCGAAGATGTGTCCTCTTTCAACACCCCACGTGTCCAGCCCTGCTCAGTGAAACAGAGGGGCTGGAAATCAGCCAAAGGATGCGATTCACACCTGACAGATTGCAGAAGCCTCCTGGCATTAGGCAATCCACACCTTCCAAGAACTGTTGTTTCAAGAAGTTACTGGTACAAAGTATTTCCCGAGGGGGTGGTAGCAATTCCCACAAGGCATGTACAGAAATATGGCAGCTCGATTCATAGGAAGACAGATGTTTTGCTTGACAGGGAATAGAGGTTGCTACTAAAAGCAGTGTTTGGTCCCATTCTTTTGTATGCTACAAAGGGGAGGTGGGGGAAGTCTGAGTCTTAAATTTTTCTCAAGAGAGCTGTAGCACTCTTCTAGCTGTCAGGAAGTTAATACCAGGTTATTGGTATTAGCCTTCGTATACAGCTAAATTTAAGCACAGCAAAGAAAGCCTCTTCTTGCAAAGAAGGATGGAAACAACGTGGGTGTATTTTCAGTGTCCAAGTACTTGGCCATTTGGGTTGGAATGGATACATTTACACAAGTGTACTTTCTCACCCAACCTGTGCTCGGAAACGCCTGCCAGACTAGCTTGTATTGGAACCAAACTTGCAAATACTGATTTTTGATGTCAGCATCACAGGTAAGTTCACATTGCTAATCATGAAGGTATGTGTCAAGAGATTGGGAGCAAATTCCTAGAAACCTTGTTTCCCAGACTTGCACTGGGGAGGTCACAAAATCACCATTGGATGAAAGAGGAACGTTTACTCTCTGTTCTAGTGACTGCAGTCACTGAATAAAACCACTAATAAAAAAAAAAGAAAAAAGAAAACTCAATTATCTGGAAATGTAAAGCCACATTATCTATCAGAGGAGATAGATGTGGACTTTTCTTCACTCTCTAGGGCTGGCTGCAGCCTCAGTTGCTACAACCCACCCATTAAAAATCGCAGTGGATTTTGCAAGAAACCACAGGATTGTGGAGGGCAGGAGGTGTGTGGCAGCCACCTGTGCCTGTGCGGTGCCTGACAGCAAAGCCAGGCGAGGATGTGGCACTCAGTGCTATGGTTTAGTTGATGAGGTGTTAGGTCATGGGTTGGACTTGATGATCTCAAAGGTCTTTTCCAACATAGTTCATTCTGTGATTTTGTGAAAAGGTCCTTCATCCAGAGGGTGTTTGAGTACTGGAACACTCTGGCTCTCCAGGGAAGTGGTCACAGCACCAAGCCTGCCAGAGTTCACGAAGCCTTTGGACAATGCCCTCAAGCTCATATTGAGATTTCTGGGGTGTCTGTGCAGGGACGGGAGTTGAACTCGAAGACCCTCGTGGATCCCTTCCAAACCAAGACAGTCTGCGATTCCGCAAAATGCGGCTGAAGGCTCTGCGGCCGGGGCCGTCAGCGCAGCCCCGCCACGGCAGGAGCCGCCCCGCAGCCGCTGCGCCCCCGGCCCCTCACCCGGCGCCGGTCCCGCGCCTGCGCGGCCTCGTGGCGGCGCCTGCGCGCTGGGGCGCGGGGCAGGCGCCGCCGCTTTCGGCGCGTTTGCGGGTGCGGAGCGGCTGCGGCAGCGCCGAGTTCGCGCCTCCGCGGGCACCGGGTGCTCCCGGCTCCTCCCGCAGGCACCGGGCTGCCCGGGAAGGGGTGGGCGGGTAGGCACTTGGGTACGTAGGTAGGTACGTAGGTAGTAAGGTAGGGGAGAGTCGGCTGGGTCCCGCTGCCTCCTCATCGTCATGGCCGGCTCGGAGCAGCGGGAGGACGGGGAAGCGCCGCTGCCCATCGAGGATTCGGAGCTGGCGCTGGCCGGCATCAACATGCTGCTGAACAACGGCTTCCGCGAGTCCGACCAGCTCTTCAAGAAATACAGGTCAGTCCCGGCCGCCCCTCCGCCGCCCGCTCCCCGGGCCCCTTCCCGCGGCGCGGCTCCCTCCGCCCCCGCGGGCGGGAGGTGAGCGGGCGGCGGGGCCGTGGGGCGCGCAGGGGGCCCTGGCGCGGGCAGCCTCGCCCTGCCCGGCCTCTCAGAGCGGGAAGGGTCGGTGCTGCCGGTCACTGCCTCGGTCAGCGCTCTCATGGGGAAGGGACACAGAATGGGTCAGGTTGGAAGGGGCCGCGGTGGGTCATCTGGTCCAACCACCCAGCTCAAGCAGGGTCATCCTAGAGCACATGGCACAAGGTTGTCTCCAGACCGTTCTTGAATATCTCCTGTGAGGGAGACTCCACAAGCTCTCTGAGCAATCTGTTCCCATGCAGGGTCACAGTAAAGAAGCTCTTCATGTGCAGGTGGAGCTTCCTGTGCATCAGTTTCTGCCCGTTGCCTCTTGCAGTCCTACTGCTTGGAACCACCGTGGAGAGCCTGGTTCCATCCTCTTGACACCCTCCCTTTAGATATTTATACACGAGGACCTCTCTCAGTCATCACTTCTCGAGGCTGAACAGGCTCAATTCCCTCAGCCTCAGCTTCCGGTCCCCCAGTCATCCTCGTTTCCCTCCGCTGGACCCACTTTAGGAGCTCCATAGTTCCTTTGTACTCAGAAAACTAGAACAGGGCACTTCAGATGTGCTCTGACTTCACCAGGGCTGAGTAGAGGGGCAGGATCACATCCCTCAACCTCTGGCACTGCTCTCTCTGATGCATCCCGGGATTCTGTTGGCCTTCTTGGCCATAAGGGCTCGGGGGTGATGTGTGGTGTGCTGTGGTGGGGGGTGTCTGGCGCCTTGTTGGAGGAGTGGAGAAGGGCTGAGCAGGAGTCCCTCGGTAGCGCTGTCTGCATCTGGCTGTCGTGTATGTGTAAACACACACGTGTGGCTGGAGATATGTCCTGGGGGGTTTTCGCTCTAGTGCTTGTGTGTGGTCTTCAGCGGTCTTCAGCGTGCAAAATGGGTAGCAACAAAAGGTCTGTGAGTGCTGCTGTGATTATCTTTGGATTGTAAGATAATGTTCATAATCCCCATATACATCATGTCTAGGTTTCTGCGTTAAGTAAGCATCTGGTAGGAGCGGCATTAGTACAGCTGTGTAAGTCAGGCTTAAAGAAAAGGTTGCCCCTACCTGTCCTTGCTTCTTTTCTTAGGACTAATGTCTTCCACTGGAGTTTGAGCTGCTGTAATTGCACATACGTTCTAAATAATTAATATGCACTATAATGCTGTTGTCTGTATGATTAAAAAAGACTTTGACTTAAAATAGGACTTCATAGTGATGGTGTACTTACATATTTAAATCTTGTTTACAGAAAGGATAGTTGGAAGTGGAGTGCAGGGATTAAGACATATTAAGAAAATTTCTCTTAATAAAAATAACAACTAAATAACACTTTATTGTGTACCTGCAACAGGTTAATATTGAATGTGTCATTTTGTCTCCAGTGTATACTGCTATGTTACACAAAGTACTGTTGTGTAGAACTAACTGGAATATTGCAGATGACAGGCAAGGTCCAATTCTGCATTCCTCACATGCATAAGCATGAAGTCGACCCTTAGCTCAGCACTGCCAAGACCACCACTAAACCCTGTCTGTAATTGCCATTTCTCTGTCATGTGAAGTTGCACCCTATGAGTTACTTGTTGAGTATTTCTTTCTTTTGAAGTCCTCAGTTGTTCTGTGTATCTAAGGAACCTGTTGGTTTTGGTTGCATGCTTTTGTCTTGTGTAATTTTTTTAAGGTGCTAGTTAAGGAACACTCTGTGGTTTCCTCTCCTCCACTTTCACTTGTGCTGTGCCATTTGCATCTCTCAGTAGTGTGAATCTGGAATTAGTCTAGGAATTCTAAATATGTGATGCTTCTTTTAAAGTAGTACTAGGGAGTAAAATTGTTAAGATTCCTGTTCTCAAAATACAGTTTAATCCTCCCTTGAAAGGGTGAATAATGATTTCTTCTGCAAACTTCTCTTGGTTATCTAGAAGGTTTTATTACTAAAGATATCTTAAATGCAGAAACTTGCCAATCTTTTTTGCCAGGTGCAGGCTTTTCTTTGTTTGATTTTATCAAGAAATGCCTCTTGAGTTCAGTGTACTTTCTGATTGTGGCTTTTAAATACCCACTGCAAGAAGTAGATAGGAATCCCTTCATAAGATTAATAGTTCATGGTTCATAAATTGATAATTGCTCTCTTGGGCTGGAGATTTTCAGAGTAATTTAAAAACTTTGTCCTTCATCGCCAAATTTGAGGCAGGTTTCCTCTTGCTGTGAACTAATATACCCTTATTGCATTGCAGATTAACTGTATGTTGAATTTCATATAGGAGAGAAGATGCAGCAAATTAAGCTCAACTTCCTGTAAACCTGAATTCTGGAGTAATTTACAGTGAGGGCCACTTTCTTCTCCCAAGAGTTTTTGGTTCTGTGCTTGTCTTGAATGTGTTCTTTTTGCAAGGACTTAAGCAGTGCCATTATATGTTTGTTTGCATGCAGTCTCAATGAGTGTGTTTTTGTAGGTGTGTGCTTGGAATTATGCAATAGAACCCATCTAAATGGGGCTGGTGAGCCAAACGAGGAGGGTTTAGAAGCTCTCCATAATGTAATATCAATGTTTGTAATTAATGGTACTAGAGGTCAAAGATGTCTGATGGCATGCAGCTTTTTTAAACTTGATATGAGTGTGTGTTGTCTGTATTTTAAGTGACCTTTCTTGTAGAAAGTGTTAATTCTAAACTATTGCCTATGCAGGTAGTTTAGCTCTGTTTAAGAAGCTTAACAGTTATTAATGAATTGTAGAAGTGAAGAATGGAGGTACTCCGCAAAACTTCCGTTTCAGTAGCCACATCACTTGAACTACCTAAAACCATTTCTTAGAAACTGCTGGTTTTGATTCTGCTTCTTGTTACTTCAATTTTAAATTCATTTGCCACCTGAAAGAGCTTGTGAAGAATTCAAATGAATGCTTCTCTCTTTATGGGACAATAGGCATCCTTGTCTCTAAAACAGGCAGTATGTATTTTTCTTTGCTCTTCTGCATTTTTGCATCTTCCAGAAAGTATTGACTATTGAATTGGAGTATTCTTTTTCCTCTTGTAGCTTTGAGGATTTCTAAGCACATAAGAAAGAAACTGTCAAAAGAAAGCTGACTGCTGAGCCTAAATCAGTTATATTTAAAAGCTGGTCATAATGCAGTCCTTGAGGAAACCAGGCTTGGAATTGCAGCTGTGTTTCATACGTGTATCCACACCAGTAAAGTCTTGCCTATGAAGAATGGTGGTACTTTGAAGTTATGTGCCACAGAACCATCATTTCTGTCCTGGACATAGGAGAGTGGTATTTTGCCTTCTGGTTGTTACAGCTCATATATTATCTCTAGAGGATCTGAAGAAGATGAATATTCAATTGTGTACCAAATACAACATGTAGTTGGGACTGTGTTGACTGTCACACTAAAGCACTTAATGATTTGTCAGGTGTTGTTGGGGAGTATTTTTGTTTTAAATTATACTTGAGGGAAGATACTAGGGTTTGAAAAATTATCTACATGTAGCATGTATATCTGCATATACTTTTTCATGGCTTTTTTTTTTAAGAAGTCCAGATCCTCTACCTGCTGGTGGTGGTAACATTCTGATCATGAATCAAATACCAGTGGATGTGGTATTTTTGTAGATCTTTACTAGGCAGCACCACTGTCCTTAGTGCTTGTAGCCTTATTAGGTTCCCTCAGTGCTAACTCATATATGAAACTGTCAGATACCAATCTTTGTATTCAGCTTGAATAGGTCCTAGTTCTCATCGTTTTAAACTTTTGAGTATCTATGGAAGCTGCAAGAGGTATGGAGGTTAACCAAGGACCTAGACAGTGAAGATGGAGCCTTCAGGTGTCAGGATGGTACTGTTTTGGTGAACCACCCTGACTCTAGCAGGAAAGCTGAACTGGAATATTCTTTTTCCCCTTGTAGCTTCATGGATTTCTAGACATATAAGAAGGAAAGAAACTGTCAAAAGAACTTTTTTTTTTTGCCAATTCTTCACTTCTTAAGAGCATTTGCAATTCAAAAATGATTAAAAACTTCCTCCAGCTAAGAGAAGATTGTGTTAAATAAAGCCAGGAATTTTTCACTGAATGTTGACTCACAACATAAATTGTCAAATCATAGAGTATCCTGAGTTAGAAGGGACTTATCAGGATCAATGAGTTGAACTCCTGGCCCTGCACAGGACAACTCCAAGAATCACCCTATGTACCTGTGATCATTGTCCAAAATACTTTTTGGACTTTGTCAGGCTTGGTGCTGTGACCCCTTCCCTGAGGAGCCTGTTCTGATGCTCAAGCACCCTCTGGGTGAAAAACCTTTTCCTATACCTAACCTAAGCCTCCCCTGACACAGCTTCATGCCATTCCCTTGAGTCCTGTCGCTGGTCTTGAATGAGAAGAGATCAGTGTCTGCCCCTCCTCTTCCCCTCAAGAGGAAGTTGTAGGCTGCAGTGAGGTCTCCTCTCTGTCTCCTCCAGTCTGGAGAAACCAAATGACCTCAGCCGCTCTTCATATGACTTCCCCTCAACGCCCTTCACCACCACCTTTGTGGCCCTCCTTTGGATGCTCTCTGATGGTCTTGTGTCTTTCTTATATTGTGATGCCTAAAAGTGCACAGAACACGAGCTGAGGCTGCCCCAGTGCAGAGCAGACAATTGCATCCTTAGACTGGGTGACAGCTCTGTGCCTGATGCACCCCAGGACACATGGTTTGCCCTCCTGGCTGACAGGGCATAAATCGTAAGATCAGGGCTATTATCTCACAAGAAATCCAACAATCTTCTGTCTCCTACCAAAGAAATTTGACTCTGCATGAATGGTTCTGACATCTGAGAAGGCTTGGTAAAATTTCCAACTTCCATCTTAACGGAAAGAAAAATGCTACAAAATGACAAGTAAAATGCATATACTAAGTAACATATAGTAATGTCATATCCACAGAAGAAATTGAAGATTATATATAGAAATGTGATTATAAGACAAAATATGTAAAGATTTAAAGAATGGGGCTAGTGTAGAAAAACATGATATTCAGCCTGCTAGGGTAAAGCAGAACATAGAGAACTGGAAGCTGGTACAAAAACTGGAAGCTGATAAGCAAAAGCTTACTATGGTTGCTTAAAAAACCTGAAATTAATTTAAAGGTAACATGCTGCATCATGTGTATTAACAGACACACAAACTTAGTAATGGACCAGAATTCTATTATGAGTAGGCATTTGAACCTCATATTACCAACGTAAAATGCTGTCTGTGGCCCAAAATACTTTTGACCCAAATGCAAGTTGAGGCAAGGTGACATTAAGCCAGCATTGATCAGTAGGTAGATTATGACCCATGTATGGCTGTCTCACCACTGCTGAAATTCTTGCTTATGTACCTCAGCAAAGGAACCTTAAGAGCAAAAATTAAGTGATTTAGTAGATGCTGCAGTAGCTTCTCTAAAGATAAGGCCAGCAGAGCGGGAGCTGACGTCACTTGGTTGGGCAGAGGATGATAGCATCTGGATTGGCAGCGTGAGAATAAATCCTGAGTGCCCTGCTAGCAACCCTGTGTGCTTTTTGTTTGTTGCAGCCATAGGCAACAAACATAGAGGAGCAGCTGCTAGATGGATGTATAGAAAAGGGAGTTATTTGTAAGGGAAGTGATTTTTAGTAGCAGTATTCTAAATGTGTACCCCAGTGTGGTGACATTTCATTGCTCAGTGCTAGGCAGAGTAATAGTAAAAATGATGCACATAAAACCAGCATCAGTTTTCTGGCTAGTTGGATAGATTAGAAATATTTTAAGCATTCTGCAGTTTAAATCTTCCAAGAGCTGGGTATGCAGAGATGATCACATTGAGGGTGACGCTCAGTTTTGTGGCCTTCATGACAGAGACAGGTGGTGTTGCCAGAGGCAGTGGTAGAAAGGGTAGAGGGAGGTTGAGAGATCATTTGTTACATGGAGCAGTATCTGGTGGCTAAAAGTCCAAGGGAAGATGACAGAAAGCTAAACTAAAATCTGGGTTTATAACTCGGAGGTTAGAAGTCAGGTTTGGTGGAGATGGCAGAAGAGGTGTGATAGTAAGCAGATAATTTAAAATTAATTCTGTGAAAGATGCAAATGCTTTAAAGACTTTTTACTCTTGTTAGTGCACCCACTCATTGATCTACTGCTTCTGATAAAATATTTCAGGCTGTTGTGATAGGATAGATATGTTTTGTTTTAATCTACTTCAGGATTTTTGAGATGTTAAAGAAGTTACCTGATGTCAGTTAAGCTGCTATAGTTGGTCGTGGAAAGTGATTTTGATCGGGTTGGAAATAAAACGTTTTACTGAAGTCCCCAATTCTGACAGATTTAGAGAGTGCAAGTGGAGAGTTAGTACAAATCTTCTGATATGTTATAACTAGCTTGTTTCTCACCTTTGTAACTAGTTTTCAAATTAAAGATGCAATTGAAAATTCTTCTCCTAATCTCAAGTGTTTTCATGTTGTGTGTCTAAAGTTCACAGCCTGAAGTTAGAGCAAAACAATCTCCTGTTAATTTGCAGGAGGACAAAACAAATTGGATAAAAACTGTATAGAGCAGGGCCACAGAATTACTTTTATATTCTTGAATTTCTCTTTTGGTTTTCTATTTCTAGTAAAAATAGAAATGTATGCTAAGGGTTCATTTAACAAAGCAAATTTGGGCTGATTGTGAAATGTAAACTAAGTCTAGATCTGATATTTGCAGTTCTCAAAGTGATTTAATACTATAATCCTTCCGTGACACTTTTATTGCCATGGGTATTTCATTTACTAGTATTGGATGAGAGGTGTACATGCATGGGTCTGTCATGTTTGTAGTCTCATAAACAATTTCTAGAACACATTTTAAAATAATCTGTGATGGAATAATGACCAAAGGATTTGTATGTCGTTGCAGTAAATTCCTTACCTTTCTATTTACATATTTTTATGCCTTGTTTAAAAAATATTCAGTTCCTGTTTCTATATTTATCTGCGATTTTAGATGAATTATGCCATTTTGCTTTATTCTTCCACTTCGTGGACAAAATTAATTTGTTTTGTTTCAACCTGAGCATCACTCTCAGCACAACGACTGGAATTCTTGATGGACTGTGGTTAAAGTAGCAATGACTAGAAAAACAGTGAGGAAGTGTTGGCAAGTTAATTACATTACTCTAAATTTAAACCTGAGCTAGGTGTAGTAGCTTTAGAAGCTGATGTGAAGAAGTGAACTACTGTCTTGGAAATGGCTGTAGGAAAAAAAAAAAAAAAGAAAATACTGAGAAGTAATTGATTTTGTTTGTTTTTATGTGCTTCATTTCTGATGTAGTTTTATTGTATTATCTCAGCATTATTAAACCAAAGTTTAAAACCCCTGAATGTTACCATAATATGTGAAAATAGGGCATAGCGAACACCTTTCTTCTGAAAGTGAGTTAATACCTTAAATATATGCTATGAAATGAGGTAAATCAAACAGGTTTTTTTGGGAGAAGCAATGTCTTGTGTAATGCTAGTTTATATGTCTGGAAGAAAGTTCCACTTCACTGCTCTTAAGTTTTTGACTTAAGTTTAGTTACACGTGCCAATTTCATTGGTATGTAGGACCTTTTACTGTGGTATCTTGCAGTAATGGTGTTAATAACACAGTTTCTTATAAAAAAGATACCTTCTGAGTCCCGGTTTCCCAGGTGAAGTGCAAACTGTATTTTACAAAATATGTCTGGAGACTGATTTTTTTTCCTTTCATCTTTGAGCTAATTAAAGGTCGTGACATTTTTCTTTACTTAATGGAGGTTATTGCTTTCAAAGCCGTGAGGACAACTTGGGTAGTGCAGTGTCCCAGTGTTAATTTGTATTCGGTTCCATAGCTCCTGTCAGCATTGATGCAGCCCTTGGTTTGCTGTTAATATCTTCTCAAGTGCTGCCTCATTTTTTTGTTTATTAACAACTTTAGAGTTGTCTGTCAAAAAGGATGAGACTTCATGTCTGAAGCTGAAGGTCACTTAAAAGGAGCTTGAACTTTTTGTGGGATTGTTTTTCCCAGAAACCTACTGTCATTATTAGTCACACCTCAATTTTTACTGGGACAGTACTGTGCCATTTGAAACTTTTCCTGGCTCTCAAGGAAAAGATAACTTTAAACTGTTGAAGAATTTATCAGTCAACAAAATACTCACAAAGACTGAGCACATAACATGGTTGTTGTTTAAAATTGTATTTTAAACACTGAAATTACCTTACTAAATGATCTTCCATAAAGCTGAAATTGTAGTTTCTACCAAGTGACTATGTGGGAATGTGCTAGAAGTGTTCCTTATTTTCTTTTGTGATGACACAAACTCTGTGTGGGGGACTCCTACAGTAAAGTTTTGATGTTTTGATTGCCAAACTCCATGGTCTCAACAGAACCATCTCCCAGACTCAGGATAATATTATGCATCGTGTTTCCTTGCTTCAGGGTCCTTTTGTGCTACAGCCCATATGTGCTGTAATGGCAATTCTTTTTATAGATTGAGTGAGTGAAAGTTAAAAAGAACTGATCTGTGACATTTACCTCATGTATTATAGCTACTGATAATTTCAGAATGGAATAATGAAGTGGCTCTTGATTTTTTTGTTGTTGTTTCATCTTTGATCATGGGGGATGAATTGGGAATAGAAGTAGCAGTGTCAAGAGTGCAAGTATGGAAGCAGTTTTGAAAGGTCAGATGAAAAAGATAAGTATGTACTTGGGGAAAAAACTCAGTTGTAATCAGGCAAATATACATTGGAATACTTGGGCAAATTTTCATTGCTTCAGTATATTTTGTAGTCTTTAAAGACCAGTTGGCTCTCAACTGTAGTTAGCTTTCTCAGTTTTGAACATTACTTTAGCATTTTTTAACCTCCCAGAGCTGCTTGTGGTCTGTGTACATAGGTCTAAGGAAACAGAAAAATGAAACATTTGCTTTATTTCTGAGCTTCTTTGAAATGTGATGTAAATGCAGCTTCACACTTAACACTCATAAAAAAGATCTGTGTGATGTTGTGCTGATCTGTTCTGCAGTTTTAGATCAGTAGGGTGTTGACAGTGCAGGTGTGACCTTGAAATGTGTGGTGAAGTTTGTGCTGGGAGTATGGTGGTAGGAGTGGCTGCTCAATGGTCCCACACACCTCATGAGTTGAGAAAGAGATTATGAGGGAGCCATGTGCCCTCTGGAGCAGGAGTTCATGCTGGAAGTGCTAGCTGCAGCAAGTGCAGTTTGTGTGGCTGATTGCTGCTGCCCTGTGTGACACAGCTGCTGGGAGAACACAGTCCAGGTACTGAGAAGAGGAGACATTTACTGGCAGCTGTTCTTTGTTGCCTGCTAACAAAGGGGGAAGTACCCAACCTATTTTTCCTTTGGAAAAAATAATGGAAAAAAATGTGACTAGTTGTGTTGATCTTACATTTAGGTGTATATACAGAATTGAGCAGTGTGTATAAAAAGGGAAGGTTTTTCCTGTTACAACATGCTTTGTCTTCCCTGTTTTTCTTTCTCATTATTCTTGTTCATGGTCTTGCTTTTAGATATTTATGCTAAATCAAAAGTGAGAAAAGGTCTGTGTGAGGGAAATATTGCTGACTGTTTCTTTAAAAAAAAACCAAAACACCAAACAGCCAAACTACTCTTGTATTGTATAATACAGGTTCACTACTGGAAATTTGTGTTTGAGCAATATACTTCTTTCTCCGTGTTTTTCAAGTATCTCTGCTATTTTAAAACTCTCCTTTAATATAATGCTTGTAGAGTAAAGTTGAAAACAAATTAGGTGCTTTGCTGTAGCAATAAATGTTTCTGTAACCTAAATTATACTTCTTAAATCCTGGGAGTCTGTGTTTTTATATAACCTGGCAGCCCACCACTGAACAATGTGAATCAGTGGTACCACTGAGGTCCTGACGTTTTAATTTTTTTTTTTTTTTAAGTGTCTTCTATGTGGCATTACTCATGAAACCTGTCTGATGTATTACCATGGTTTTGGTTGCCTGAATTTTTTGATCTAGCTGTGATTTCACCCTGTGTGTGCAGAATAGGTTGAAGCATCTTAAACCTGATCCACACAGGGTAGAAAGATATGGATTCTGAGCTTGAAACAAAACAGCTATAAAACTCTAAGCTTTGTAAGAACCTTGTATTACAACAATTTCATTATATAGTAGATGCATTTTTTTAGTGGGTAGGTTAACTTAAATTCATAGAAACAGTTGGAAATGGGACTCTTAATATTTAACATTTGTCTTTTAGGACAAAATCATAGTGGAGGATCACAAGAAGAGAGTAGAATTGGCAGAATGTAAATTTTGTGTAGCTTTTTCTTTTAACCAGAACTGAATGTATTTTGATAGCAGTGGTTTCTCTTAAAATAGCTGTATCATAATACCGAAAAATTATTTTTGTAAGATATATTCAATATAGTAAAATATATAAAGCTTTTGGTTTTCTGTTTCCATTATGTTTGGCAGGTATCTTTGTAACTTGATACAAAACACCCACCAAGACTTATTTACAAATGTACAAGCTAAAGGAATTCAATATAGATCTTTATTGCAGGAAATATGTACAAATATAGTAACTATTTTTTGTTTTCTTTACAGAAACCATAGCCCATTAATGAGTTTTGGAGCCAGTTTTGTCAGTTTTTTGGTGAGTAGATGAGAGCACAGAGTATGCACCTCTTGGAGATCGTGGCTGTATGTGCATGCATGTTCATAATACTCTATTTTTTTTTTTCTTTTTCTGAGACTATTTTTTCCAAATTTTTAGATCAAACATACCTAGAGAACAAGACATTATGCTATGTAAAGCTTGTTTATTCATGTGGTTTAAATAGAAATTAAAGGTTCTGCGATTCAGCTTCTTAAATGTATTAAATATTTATGTGTTCCATTAACAGAGCCATAATAAAAAGTTCTCTTAAGTGAGCAGTGAAATTATTTATTTATTTATTTGATTAAAATAGAACTCATGAATGCCTGTTTTTCTGGTAACTTTTGCTATTAAAGATTTCTCCATCTCTACTTCTGGGTGAATTTTGTTAATTCAATCCATTTACAGTGCTTCCATTTTGGTAGATGAGATAAATGGATTTATTAAAAGTCATAATGAACAAGTTAGGTTTGTTAAATGCTTTTTTTATATAACTTACTAGGAACTATAATGACTTGTATAAAAACTGAGCCAGGTGTATTAGAAAGTGTTTGGGTCTTGTTTTTTAGACTGTCCTTATTCTGACTTTGCTGCTTCATCTTAGATCTCACCAGAAATTATCTATGGTAATACCCTTTTGAAAGACAGAATTTACTGTAATATGCCAGAGATATATGATTTGTGGAAGAAATAAATATGAATTCTCTGTAGTATGCAATATGGGAAGATACACTGGTTAGGAAAACTCCTGGGGCATATGCTTCCTTTTAAGTCAGTGTGGAGGAGAAAGAAAAGAGACTCTCTCAGGCTTGCTTATCTGAATTGATGTGCTGAACCAGTGCAGCATCAGAGGATCTTGAAAATATCTTGCTTAGCTGCTGTTCTAAATATAGCAGCAGCACTTGGTGTGCCTGTGTCATTCAGAGCTTTTGTTTAATAAGCTCCAAGAAAAGAAGTTACTTGTCCTGAATTTTTTTTTTAAGTTGGTTCAGCAGTAGTTGGATGTGATTTCTTTTTCTTCTTACCTATGGAGGGACTATGTCTATTATTTTGAGGAATTTAATAGCTGCTTGTTGTTACTGACTTTGAAGTCCTGTTATTTATATGAATGAATAAAAACAGATAACTGCACAGATGCAAATAGTGCCTTACATAACAAAAATTAAAAATGAATGTATAGGACTTTTTCCTCTGCTTAAAGTAATTTGACAGTGCATTCAGTTCAACTGTATATGAAGGTCTAAGATGGAGGTTAGCACTTAGTGTGTTCTGAGTTGATTGTCTTGAAATTTTGGTAAAGATCTCAATTTTCTAGTTCGGTTGTTTCTTTGTTAGAAGTATTTGCACTGATGTATGTGTATTACTACTTCAGTTCAAAAAGTTTTATTGTCCAGTTTTTATGAAAAATGTTACTATCTCACACTTTTTGTAGAAATATAAGTAATTGTGGTTTTTATTATTCAAATGTGCTTGGCTTTTAATAGAATGCCATGATGACATTTGAAGAGGAGAAAATGCAACTGGCATGTGATGACTTAAAGGCTACAGAGAAACTTTGTGAAAGTGAAGAAGCTGGAGTTATAGAAACAATCAAGAATAAAATTAAAAAGAATGTAAGAACATAATTTGTGTATTGAATACATTTTTCTGGAAACTTCTGTCCTCTTTATATCTTGAAAATATGATTTTTGGTATGTGAAGAGCCACTGAAATTAATAATAAATTTGGAAATTCAGTCACATATTTTACTTGCGTTTCCTAATTGTTTTAAAATACTTAGCCTCAGGTGAATAAAATGTCTTCTAATGTGTCAGGTTTTGTTGATGTTATTAATTGTTTCCTGAACATGCAAAATTTGTGACCTACTAAAATTATTTCAGGAAGCTTGTAGCCTGTCTAATTCAGGCTAACTTTAATTCATCCATGCTCTAGTAATGTTCAAAAGTTGTGACATTGAGGCTGCAGATTGCTGTGAGCTAGGCATATTCCTAGGGAATTTTCCTTCCTGTTTTAGATTTTTCATTCTAAATAATAAAGGAAGAATAAAGCATGGAGATTCAGAACAAGTTGAAGTAGTTGTATAGAAGCATCCAGTGAGCAGCCTGCCAAGTGTGACACAGCAGAAAAAGAAGCCATTTTTCTTCAGTGTTTAGTTTGCTAGGTAAAAAATGTTGAACTTGTACTTAACTCTCTGTTCTTAAGAGGCACTGTATTTACCCTGCCACTTGTCAGACACTCTTTTCTGTGCTCTTCCTGTCTAATATCTGTTAATTGCATGTCTTATGCATTTAGTAATAATGAAATTAAATTTAAATCTGTTCTGACAATTTGTAGAACCTTGGGGAAAATAACTGGTAGTGTATGTGTAAAATTTCTATGTTAAGTAGGATTTTGCTTTATAATCTGAGAAATTTTAGTGTAGTTTTGAACTTCAAAATGCTGAGTTTTTTTACTAGCAGTACTACCACTTGCAGTTAATTTTGGATTTTTTAATTTAGACAAGTATTGTGTATTATCTTCATTAATATTTTACTGTGCTCTGTGTTTATATATTTCAAACAGGTTGATGGACGAAAATCTACTCTATCCATGATAGATCGTCTGCAAAGACAAATAATTGTAGCAGACTGTCAAGTCTACTTGGCTGTGCTCTCATTTGTAAAACAAGAGTTATCAGGTGTGCTGTGGCTTTCATGTTTAGATATATTTTAGCATGTCTTTTTTATAAAACTTGATCATAAAATCATCATATGACTGTCAGTAAAAATAATTGTTTTGTAAGCACAGTTCCATTTGAAATATTCCAAGACTGGTACACTTACAGAGGTATTCTGCCTTTGTGTAGGTGGTGGTGAAAAATGAGATGGATTGCTACAAATTGGGGCTTTTTTTCTTTTTCCATACCAATAATTATATTCAATTGGTTCTCCTTAGACAAGTTTGCATGTTATCATAGAGGTGTTGGAAGAGTTGGGATGGAGATGGGTAGCATCTGTGTGCTTTGTGGCCTGCAAGATAAAAGAGGCTATTAAATCCAGGCCACTGGGAAAATCCTGATGTTCCATATGTATTCCGTTCATGACAATACAGGGAGGTGACAAAGTGCCAATGAAAGCAATTTTAAATGAATGTGCTGAACATGGAACTGCTGAATCAGTTCTTACTCTCTGGTCACCAGAGTGTGTCCTTGCATGCCAAAGAGAGTCATACTGTCGTGTTGAATACAAACCCTTCCTTTCAACTGCAGAGCTGTTTCTAATATTTTCTTACATTCCTGCATCTCTTGCACAATCTTAAAACATGCTTTTATCTGTAAGTTTATAGAAACTGTGGTCAAGGTCATATAGAAGGTGGGAGTGTATCTCAGGTTCCTACCAAATCAATGAAGACTGAGAGATGGCAGACGGACCAAACTCTGCTGATCAGCTGAAAGGGATCAGGAAATGGGGAAATAACATTCAGTTTATTTAAAATTACACTTAAAATTTTCAGTCAAGGATATAATGCTTTCTGTGATGTGCAGACTTGCTTTATTCCACGCTATTGCATCAAGAATGTGTTTGATTCTTGTCAGCAGAAATTGAGGAGATATTTCTGTCTATGTGTTGTGCTGCAGAAAAGTTTTCTTGCTATTTTTGATGCAGTTCTGGGTTTTTGTTTGTGGTGGTTATTTTTTCCCTCCCTCTTGAAGCTTTTCTCCCTTATTTCAGTATGTATTCTGCAGCTGCATAACTGGGTTGGAAGCTGTAACTGAAGGCGGTGTCTGTTCCCTTTCTCTCTTGTCTGCAGCTCAGAGAACTGAAGTGGGTAGTAGAGTATTGCAAAACATGCTATATATTTGGGTTATTCTACTGAGCAAAAAATACACCTGACGTCTTTAGTTAAAATTGCAAGCAGCTAAATGGTATCTCAGTGATGGATAGTTTCTGACATTTCTGAGCCATTGGATCCATTATTTTGTGTTTTAAAGTATATTATCTTTCTGTTTATGTATATACATTCTATTTTTTTATTGTATGTCTGCACAGAAATAGCATCCAGATTATTGACATGAGTGTGATCTCATGATAAAAAGCCCCAGGAGACAAATATTTCTGATCAGTGGATGGGAGACAAATTCCTTGTGTTTTTCTTCCTGGAACAGTTTGACAAGAAGCATATGATGCCACGCAAGTTGGTTTCTCACATGCTTAACACATTTTATATTTTCTTTTCCACCCTCGTGGATGTATTAGAAATAGTTTCATCATAAAGTTGTTGGCAGACCAAATGACATTAGCTTTTCCTGGCAATACTGAACTACCTTCTCTTAGTATTTACCACAGCTGTCATGGGTCTGACTACTTTCATGATGGGAAATCAACGCAGTGATTTGGCTGGATTTAACTTTTATATCTAAAAAGTCAGAAATTCCTTGTTTTAATTTGTTAGATTATTTTATATTGGCATATCAACATCATATAAATATGGTTATGCTGTTAGTGAACTGTTAAGGACAGCACACCAATGGAAGCAAAGTATAAAACTGTACTTTTTTTTCCACCATACCACATCTTTTCCATGTCATGCTTGCATTGGAACACAGTGGTTAGCTCTGGGCAGAATCATTGTCTGTAGGATAGGTAAAATGTGGGATTTTCTTATTACTGGTGTGTTGCATTGTTGTGCATAGTTGTGTGAGCAGTCATCTTGTAGTGAACCACATAACTTTTAAAGTACCCTGTGCAACCAAAAAGTGACCTAATTGCTTAAAATTGGAGTAATGTTTGTCTTGTAATGCAACTGAATCATGGTTGGGGGCTTCATTTTTTAATCTAATGCTTTAATACTCATCTCAAGAGAGAGGATTCATTGGTTTTTTTTAATACTTCCAAGATCACGTTGACCAAACCCTTCTGTCATAACTGAGAATTCAAATTTTCCAGTCTTTTTCAGTACAGTTTTTTAAGACTATCAAACTAGCTTCATGCCCTCTTCTTATAACAGGAATCTAAAAAGAGGCAGTCTACTCTGTGAAGTAGAAATGTTGGGCTTTTTTTGTGACTTGGGAAGGGTTTTGTCAAAGGCATCAAAGGCTTTTATAGAGTTTTATGGTATTAATAGCATCTTGCTTTTCTTTGACACACTCCACCTGTTATGGTCTAATTCTGGCATTAGTTATAACACTGATCTTTGCCAATCTGGCTATATTTGTTTAGAACACTGCTGCTATAACCATGTTTTTATTTTATTTTTAGTTAGTCTTTGTCACTGCAGTTCCTAACTCTCAGGGCCCTGTCACAGCCAAAATGCTGGTGTCTGTTTTTACAGCTAATGTGTGCAAGGATATTCTCCATTTGTTTAATGTTTAACACTTGTCATTGTTAAAGGGTGTGCTTATAACAAAGATGATTGCTGTGTAAATAGGCAAATTGAACATCTTCCTCTTTTGATGTCAGGCCTTTCTTTGCCCTGCTATAAAGATCACAGACTGAGAATGTTGTCGTTCTCAAACAAGAATGCTCAAGACCAGATTTCTAGGGAAATTCAGGTACCCACATTGCTTTTGAAATTGAGGAAATTAGGCAACTGAAAAATACTTTAAAACCATGTAATTTTTGTGTGGGTTTTCTTTTCCTTATTTGTAGGGCACTGTGTTCATGCGAAGGGCAGGGAAGTGATAATGTTGAAAATCTTACTGTTTAACCCAAAGGAAAAGGCTTTTCTTGGTATTTTCCCATCAACTGTGTTTTAACACAATTTGGGCTTAAGAGAGGAGGTGTCATCTCTTCTGAGTTTTGCTTTTCTCTGTTTGCTAGGCAGCCGTTTCATCTGCACCCTGTAGTGGAGCAAAATCCAACACTAAGTTCTTTGATTGCTCTCTTTCTCTCTGACAGCTGTACTGCTGCATTGCTGACCAGAGCTGCCTTTGTATTGTGTGCTGCTGTAAAGTCTGCGGTTGTACACACTGAAGTTTGTAGTGCCCACTGTGCGAGGCCTCTCTGAGGGAGCAGTAGCTATTCCAAAATCCTTTATACATTAAGTTGTTGCAAATAGAGAGAGCATCTTGGGCTTGGAAAATAGCATTTACTACTTAGGATGTTCTGTTTCTGAAATATGTCCTTGATTTTTTTTTAGCGTACATAAAAGGTGGGTGGATACTCCGAAAAGCCTGGAAAATTTACAATAAGTGCTATACGGACATTAATACACTTCAGGAAATACATCAGAAGAAAACAACTCAGGAATCCTTGACTTCTGACGCTGCAAATGATAATCATATTGCTGCAGAAGGTGTAACGGAGGATTCGCTAAACAGACTGAAAGGTGCTGTTAGCTTTGGATATGGACTTTTTCATCTTTGCATATCCATGGTGCCCCCAAACCTGCTCAAAATCATCAACCTGCTGGGTTTTCCTGGAGACCGCCTACAGGGGCTTTCCTCACTGATGTATGCAAGTGAAAGTAAGGACATGAAGGCCCCTTTAGCTACGTGAGTAGCTATATTGAAATGCTTTGGTAGATAACTTAGTACTAAAAGTAAGTAACTGGGAAAAAAGTCGAAACCAAAAAGTCATGTTGCTTTAAAGGAAACAACAGCAGGTAAAATAAACTGGTAGTTTGTTGTTTAACATACCATGGTATAGTAAATTCATCACTCACTAACGTATGAGATCTCTGCTGTTAATTATTTACATATATTTGGGGTTTGGGTCAGTATTTTGCTGTATTCTTTAGTACCTGCAGTTCTAATGTCCTGTAATTTAAATGCCAGCAGAGTAAATAAAAGCTCCCCCTGAAGGCTGTATGAATTTACCTGAGTTCCATTCTCTGCTGTGGAGAGCATACTACTTAGTATGAGTCACTGGTCTCATTTAGCCATTTTTTTCCTTACTACTAACACAAAACATTTTCAATTGTTATAAATTTTTTTGTTTGTTTTAGCATCTCAGTAAAATGAGATGTTCCTTATAGTATTTTTAAGGGAGTATGTTTTGTGTACTCTTTTTCCCAAGACTTCATACTGTGCTCAGGTCTTTTCAAGAGCTGAAGGATTGGCCAGGCCTAATTTAAACTGCCCTCATAAATGGCTTAAAATTAATGTTTTTATTACTGGACCTACTGCAGGTACCATCAGGTGTCAATTTTGAAACATGTCAGTAGAGCTAAAGTCTCTTCTGCTACAGGAGAAGAATTGGGATTCTGTTTGTTTCAGAAATCTTAGGATTAAATATTCCTGTTGTTCTTTCTCCTTTCTGGGGAAGAAAAATGATATATTTGGGGAATGTTTCCTCCTTCAGATAGTCTTGGAAATCTTTGTGCTCTGCCTTTGTTTCCAGGAGTGATGTAGGTCATGTAAATATCTACTCTTCTGAACACAGGATGTATTTCTTTTTCACATTGATTTCAAGACTGTCTGCTGGTGTGTGCAGAGTTTTTTGTTGATTTTTGTCAGGGCTTTTTTTGTTGTTTGGTTTTGAGGTTTTTGTTTGGTTTGGGTTTTTTTGTTTGGCTCTTTTTGTTTCCCTCTCTAGTGAAGAGTTAGTTTTCCAAGTTTTATTGTGGGTTTTTCTTTTCTAAAATCTGCTGAGTTCTAAAGGCTCAACTACTTTGATGCTATGAGCTCAATTGTTTCTTTGCCTTTGTATAATGTGCTCTGAATTGTGTATTCAGGTGCAGCTTAGGAGTACATTGATGTATGACAGTAGTATTCTGTTTAAAGTATAAAGCCAGATTGTATAATATAAGATTCATATCTGTCTTTGTCTTCTAGAATAATTGAAAAGTTTGTCTGTGGAGAATGTTATCCTTAAATTTCTGTTTCCAAGCTGTAATCCTTTTTACTCTTATAATTTCTTTTAGATTAGCTCTGTTGTGGTACCACACAGTTGTTCGTCCCTTTTTTGCCCTTGATGGCAGCGATAACAAGGCAGGATTGAAGGAGGCAAAAGAAATTCTTGCAAAAAAAGAATCTGCATATCCAAATTCTTCTCTGTTCATGTTCTTCAAGGGAAGGATACAGCGATTAGAGGTATTGCACATTTTCATCCTTTAGACTGATTTTTCCTCCTGATCATTTCTTATGTTTTTCTGATGTGAATGAACTGTGCAAGCTTCAGCAGATTGTGACTAAAGATACAGGCACATGGAAAGATAATAGTGATTGGATGAAGTCCTTCCTAGTTTCAAGTTCACATGCAAACCTTGCTCTTCCATAGATCTATCTGAATTAATGACATTTTGAAATTATTTTTCAGCTACTTGATACTTCTGCAACTCTGTGCTAAAAGGAAGTGCATTTGGCCACTCAGATTTCTTGAGCTATTTCAGTTTTGCTTGTCAAGCTAAAATTGAGTCTTATCTGCTGAGTACATAGTATTTATCTTCCTCTCTGTTTTATGCATTGTTCATATAGAGCTAATTCTCTGCAGTAGTTTCCCTTAAATAACTGCTTGCTTTTCAGAGGTTACACCAGGGTGTTTTCTGTTACTAAGGGTGAGCTCTGACCTGAGCAGAAATGTTTTCACTGAAAATGCATTTGTGAATGCTATTGCAAAGCATTATTAAAACACTGCAGCAGCCGTGTGGATTTTGGCTGAATTATTCTCTAAGAATCTGTTTGAAGTGCTACTTAACTCCTAGCTGCTGCTTTTATCAGACCAGAATATTTTCTGAGCAATTACATGAACCAGAAAGCCTAACACAAAAGCAGAAGCCCAGAATGTTCAAACCTTTCATGTCAACATTATAATTACAAGAGCTAATTGAGATGTTGATATTGGTGGTTCTTCTTTGCTAGATTTGCAGCTAAGTCTTTCAGATGTAGCTCAGTATTTTCAGAGAGGTAGTAACAGAACAGAGGAACAGGCTTCAGTGCCCTTTCAGATTTGCAGGCATATTCCTGCATGGGATTTGAATGCTGTTTTTCTTTTTTTGCCGTCTTTTTGAAAGTAGTGGTGCATTTTGGGAATTATATTGTCAGACGCAAGTTGTCACTCTTGGGAAAGTATTGCTGTTGCCTGAGTAGGAAAGACTTTAGTGGATTTTATTAATTTATATGCCTATTCCATTCTTATGGTAAAAATCAAAATTTTTTGGAAGAACTACACAATGAAGGCAGGGTATAACTTGGTATTTTAATGTAACGAGGAATAAAATTCAGATGATTCTTCTGACTTTCAGGGCAGGTTACGGCAAAAGTCTAAACATAAGTTGTTAATAAATCAAGTGTATGTGTAAAGAAAGAGGATATATTTGGGATAAGTCAGTTTTGTGTAGTCAGTCCCATTCTGGAGAACTGTAGTATTTCAAATGAGAGTTGTTTAAATGTAATCTTACTGCATTATTTAATGCACAGATACTGTATGGAGATAGTGAAGTTTAACTCCAAGTGAGTGGAGACAGTGTGGCCATGTTAATTAAGTTAACTCAGGCAGGCAGAATGCTGTACATTATGCTGTGTACCCATGCCCTTAGTCAGCAGGAAGCTTTTTGGTTGCTGTCAGGAATTAAAATGTCCTTTTGCTATTCATGTGTGTGTTTTTATGAGAGCTTTTCCATTCAGCAGCCTCTTCCCCCTCCTCCCATCATTTCTTTGTTCCAAGTGGTGCTCTGTCACAGAGGTTTTGCTGTGTCTGAATGTTTAAGTGTTACGGGCTCTTCAGGAGTTTGGTAGGACTTCTCCAGCTTAATTTGCTTAAATGTTGTTGTTATAATAGTGAAGGAAGGAATGTGACTGGTGGCAATTGCATGGGGAGCTGCACTGTGTTTTTGCACAACACACTTGTGGTTCCATGTGTCCTGAATCTGGACATTGGTCTTGCAAGCATCCATTGCATATTAGTGTGTCCAGCAGGGCCAGGCCAGTGACTGTGTCCCCCTTTGTGGGGGCACTGGTGAGGCCTCACCTCAAGTAGTGTCCAGTCCTGAGCCACTCAATTCAAGACAGACATTGAGGTTGTTGGTGTGTCCAAAGAAGGGCAACACAACTGGTGAAAGGTCTGGAGCACGAGTCTTTAAGGAGCAGCTGAGGGAGCTGGGATTGTTTAGTCTGGAGAGGAGGAAGCTTAGGGGTGACCTTATCACTCTCTACAACTGCCTGAAAGGAGTGTGTAGCCAGCTGGGGATTGATCCCTTCTCCCAGGCATTGAGGATGAGGGACATGTCCTCAAGCTGGAGATCAGGAGTAATTTATTCACAGAAAGGGTTGTTAAGCTTTGAAACACACTGTGCATGGAGGTGGTGGGATCACTGTCCCTGAAGGTATTCAAGAAGTGACTGGATGTGGTTCTTAGTGCTGTGGTTTAGTTGACAAGGTGATGATTGGTCAAAGGTTGGGCTGATCTTGGAGGTCTTTTTCAACCTAAACGATTCTGTGGCTCTGAACTAGAAGTGCAGACACTGTCACATTACAGGCTAAAATGCTGAGTTGTAATTTCCTCATTTTTAAGGTGGGTGAGGACAGCTCCTGCAAAGCCTAGGAAGTGCTTATTTGGCCTTCTTTGAAACTGTTAGTGCACAATTAGGTTTAAATTCTTTCCAGGGGGCATAGGATATTATTCCAGGTGGCTTACTAGAATTGTATTTTAACCTATAGGCACTTAAAAGTATACCTTGAGCTGAAACTTACATACTTGAGTCCTTCTTTTACATCTGTCATCTTTTAGTGGTTCTGTGACACAATATAATAGTACAGATGGATAAAAGGCATCTTAGATGTTACTCAGAAGACCTTGTGTGTTCCATTTATGGTTGTAGGGTTTGCATTAGGGCCTGCTAGCACTCAGTCCATCAAATTTTTTTCTTGTGATCCTGCATACATTTTTTGTAGCCTTCAGCTGATGGTATATTCAGCTTCCATTAGGAAGCCTTTATACTGTATGTATGTGTCTTTTCTTTTCTATGGAGAAAAAGACAGTAAGGAGCACAGTTCAGCCCATGGACCCTTGGAGACAGGGAAACTGTTCAGAAGGCAGGAGCAGTAATTCAGGACTGGTCAGTGAGACACAGACAGAGACACAAATCTGACAAAGGAGAAAATTGCCAAGGAAGGCAGTCAAGGAGAAAGCACTGTCTCTGTGAAACCTTCCTGTCTATAGAAGACAAATGAACAGCATGGGGCTGAATAATGCTTTGTGCCCCAAAAAGCATGAATGGATATTAGCCAGTAAAACCCTTGGCAGACTTCAGTTTTTGAAGAAGTAGCTTTACAGGTATGATAAATGTGGAGCAGATTATCTATCAGCTTTTTTCCCCAGATTCACATTTTTGAGAGAAAAGTCTGAAAGCATTTGGAGACTATTTAATTGAGTGAGTTTAAGGGAAAAGAAAGGAGGATGATCTGGGAAGACTGGAATAAAAGTGCACCAGAAATGTAAAGGTTGCTCTGCTAGGTTGATCAAATGTCTTTTTTCTTTCCAAAGAGTAGGTTAAGAGACTGTGTATTAAAAGTAGCATTTTTATTGACTTTTGCAAAATTCACTAAGACTGCTTTTATGAACATTTCTGTGCTTGAGTTGTGATTATATGGTGTGTATTTCTGCCTCTTTATATATATATAGATAAAATATATGAACAACAGGAAATCTCTGGCTGCAAAAACCCCTCAGGTTCTGAGGCTTGACTCATATTTTCCATTGGTGTAGGTGCATGTAAATAGTCTGAAGGAAAAAGTACCAAGTACTCCATCTGACAGGCAGAACACCAGTGGTACTTTCAGGTGTGCTAAATTGTGGTTGATAAGCAGGCTGCAGAAAATGTGCAGTGGTAACGTGATCAAATGTAATGCCTACAAGCACTCTTGCTTTTTAGTTACCTTTTGTAGATGTCATGGTATCAGCACCATCATTCTTATTTAGGGGTGAGAGGGTATGCTACAGAAAAGCAGGCTGAGTAGATAATAACAAGAGTAATAACAAGTATTGAGATATCTTAAATGAGCTTTCTGGAAGAAAATCACAGTAGTGTCTAAAGTAAAAAAAATTGCAAAGCATGCATAACATCAAGGTTTATTTTCAGGAATTGTGTTGACTTTTCTAGTTACTTGTTCCTATAAAATACAATACCCTAGTTTTATTCTAGTTTGATTCTGTGACTTGTCTAAGGAAGAATAGGTTTTAGTGTGCTGAGGAATAGAAAATACAGGTTTTGAAACATCCATATAATGTCCTCCGGTATAAATTGTTAGCTTTTGGAAGTTGATTTTTGGTTTTCCCTTATTTCTGAGCATGACTTCTTAAAAGCTTTATGAATTCAGAGTGGTGATTGAGAATGGAGAGTTCTGACAGAGGGAAAGTGTCCTGAGATTTCAGAACAACTCTGGGGAAATGCATGCTGTCTTGGGAAACCAAATTGTCTTGGTAAGCTCTATAGATACTTTGATGTTTGGTTGGGGTGCTTTTAGTTTTAATCTGAAGTCCAGAATTGTAAGACTAGGCTTCTCACATTCAGTTTATTAATCCTCTTTATGGTTTTGTAGTTCTGTATACTACATATTTTATGGGTTGGTCTTTTTTTGTCTTTGTATTATGTCCAAAAGAGATGTCAGTGATGCCTGTTGAAGGAATTACAAGTGTGTGTATTTATAAATCTCAAGAGCATCAATTTCAGGTGCAGCCAGGATGTTACACTTGCAGATTTCTAGGACTTTGTAATTATTTTTGTTTGTTCTTTTAAGCAGTAAACAGAAAGTAATTAAAGAATTAACTCCAAGAGTAGTAATTCATATTCCAGGATGTTGCTGCAATCCCTGGAGATGATTGAAACTTTAATTATTAATGAATGTCTCAGAAACATACTTAAATGAGCTTGATGCTGAAGGAGAACTTAGGCAGATGTCAAAACACGTGAGAGATCTAGAGAGTTAGAGAGGTGGGTTATAGAAGATTTGAATATTCAACAAACTGGACTTGTATATTGCTAGGTTGTCAGTATTTCCTGTGCTGCCCCAGGTAGGTTTACAGCATTGCAGACAATGAGTTGATTGCCAGTAGTCATTTTATGGAATAAGTGATTTCTATTTCAGAATGGTTAGGGGTTTAGAAGGAGGTGTAGTCCTCTTTAAAGAGGACTAAATATTTAGATTTTCTTTTTTTTTTTGGTCATTTTCCACAGAAGCACTGAAAACATAGATTTACAGAGCTTTTGAATGCCTAGCACAGAAATAAAGTTCTAAACTGGTGTTATTTTATTTTATTTTTTCTGTAAGACTGGGCCCATAGCAGTTACTTTCTGGGAAGTTGTGTTGGGGTGATGCAGTGTCAGTGGAGTCATGTGTAATGGAGAGAATGTGCTGATACAGGAGCGAACAAGGAGCACCTGGCTCAGGCTCCCTGACAGTTCTGAGGGCAAATATAACTCACCTGTCTTTCTGCATGGTATATTCTTTTGCCTTGCCAACAAGCATCTTATTTCAATCACTTTTGTACTTTCCAAGTGTTCAGTGTTTATATTGATACAGCTGTGGCTCCCTGTGCTGGCAGTTGTGTTGTCTTGATGCAATGTGTATTATTTACAGTTAAATCATTCCTTAGCAACTAAACCAGTTTTCCCTGATGAGACAAAGGAGAAAACCTAATACAGTCATTTCAGAGCTCTCTGTATGCCTGGACTTAAGCTACAATGCTGCAGATTTTTGTAGGAATTTTTAAATTCAGTTATGCTGGCATAGATGGCGAGTTTGTATTGTTTATTTTGCTCACATGCTTAGTCAGCAGAGAGAGGCTTAAAAATTGTTCTGTTGTATAAATTATAATAAATGCAGGAACAGTATTAAAGCTGGTATAGGCTGTATTGGAATATATAGTATGTGTAATTAAATATTGATTTTCATTCCCCTCCATAATGATTGATAGGATGAAGTCCCATCTCAGACTGGGAAAACCAGGTAGTCAAAAGAACTACCATTCTAGTTCTTAGAAAAATGTCAGCTCTTTTTGCTAAGCTGTTGTTGGCTAATGATTTTATCAAAATGCTTTTTCTCTCATATGCTTTATCTTCTTATGGGTCATGCAGCATTTATGAATTCTCTACTAACTGTTGCTTGAAGGGGTTTCTGAGGCATATGGGAAGAGGTGAAAAGTTCAAAATAAATTAAATCAAACACTAAAGGTATCCTCTTGTGCAGAAAGCTAAACATCATTAGCAGATGTTAAAACCACGATTTTTAAAGGTGGAATGACTAGTAAAAGTAGAAGTGAGATAACTTGAAAGCTTACTGCACAAACCAAATTAATTTTGGATTTAATAGCACATAGGACTAATATAGTCTCTGATTTTTAAGGTTGAAGGTGGAGGAGACATGATCTGACCTGGCTGCTATTACACTATTAAACTACTCTACTCTAGTTTTATTAACTACCTATTAGAAGAAATACGAATTTTTCTTTAGTAATATTAAATTATCCAACAAATCTTAAATCTCAGGTATCTGAATTTTTTCTTTTTCTTTCACCTTTGTTAGTGTCAAATTAATAGTGCCTTGACCTCATTTCATACTGCTTTGGAACTTGCAACAGACCAAAGGGAGATTCAACATGTCTGCTTATATGAAATAGGTATGTTGGATGTGTTTACACCATAAATAGCTCACTTTCAAGTTTTGACTGGCAGCTTCAGTAAACAAACTGGAGACTTCTTACTAGGATTTTAAAAAAGGTTTTAGATTACTGGCCTTTGTCTTGGGTAAATTATGGTAATAATCTTCTTGTTTAGACAAGTAGAATTCAGCACTTTTTCATAATAAAATTATCTGCAAGTACAAAGTGATGCAAAATCAGAGTTGACTGTGGAATCAAGAGCAAACTGTTAATCTACTAAGTATTATTTAAAGTTAGAAATAAATTAATCTGACTTGTCTATGGATTCATCATTTCTGTGCCAAAAACAAATCAGTTTAGTGACGCTTCACAGTTTGCAGGATCTGTATTTTGTGTTCATTTCCTTCTATCAATAGAAAGATGTGATATATATATGGTCGTAATTTGCATACAAGTCTTTATAGTGGAGAAGATAGGTTGCTTCAAGCTTTAAATGGGATCTTGTCACAGTAGAAAATAATAATGGAAAAAGTAGTAGCTTTGTAAGTTTCAGCATTCTACAAAATGTAGTATCTAAATTTTAAAAATGAGAGCTTTTGGTATATAATTTTGTTCCTGTTCTGAAATGTGGTTTCATTATTTCCTATGGAATCTTCTAATTCAAAATGTCACAGAAAATTTAAACCAGACTTCAAATGTATGTCATTTGTTTTGTTTTTAATTTTCCAGTTACTTTTATAGTTGATAAACATGCTCCAGCTCTCATAACAAAGCAAACACAACAGAACTGTGTGTTTCAATAATGTTGACACTGAGTTCGAATTGCTGTACTTCCCTTGAAGTTAAATCAGTGTTGCTTTTAGGTTGGTGCAGCATGATAGAGATGAACTTCAAAGATGCCTTTGAATCCTTCGAAAGGCTTAAAAATGAATCCAGGTGGTCCCAGTGCTACTATGCTTATTTAACAGCAGGTGAGTATATCCAGGGTGTTGGGGAAATGGTAAGTCAGAGATGTGGTAGAGGTTTGGCACTGTTTTCTCTTGGGAAACTTGCTGGTGCACGTAGTGCCTGCTGCACAAGCAGCTTTGTGCCAGGCTTGACTTGGACAATTGTGTTTGTTTCCGTAATGAACACTTGCATGCTCATACCTGTACCCTCTCCATGTAGATAGAATTATTACCACTTCACAAGCTCGGTGATATTACTTCCTTTAATGGATATAAAAAGTAGAACTGACTTTGTAATGAACACAGAGGGTACCTGGGGGAGTTGAGATTACCATGCTGGTCAAATCCTCAATCTAGATAACTTTCTGGAAGTGAGTGTGTGGAGGTTTTTCTCTATGACCATATGATATCTAATCTTAATTTTTCCTGTTTCATATCCCAGTACTGTTAATGTGTTTTTGTTTCTGTATTTTTGCAGTGTGTCAGGGAGCCACTGGTGATGTCAATGGTGCTCAGAATGTGTTCAAGGAAGTTCAGAAGCTTTTCAAAAGAAAAAACAATCAGATTGAACAATTTTCAGTGAAAAAGGTTGGTTTTTGCCTAGGCTGACTTGTTATGGTACACTGATGACAGTTCAGTTTTTAGTTCAATATTTTCTTTAGCAGGATGTATCTCTTTTCTGCTGTCCTGCTTCTGTAGAATTTGTGGGAAGGGATAGGGTGGAAAAAAAATAGTGTAATTTGAAGGACCTAACAAAGGAAATGGGAATTAGCTATTCACTCTACAGCTAAACTAATTATTAAAGATAAAAGTACATGATACTGTAGTTGCTTTGGTAATTTTCCTTCTAGCTTTGCCTTCCTTACTCCTTTTTGTCTTGTCTTGTTTGTGAAAGCCTTAGTTATTTTTGAGAGCTAGGAGTTGTCTAGGAAATAGCTCTCAACTGGTGATCTTGCAGATGGTACTGTCTCAGAATCCAGTCACTGTGTATTGGACCAGTCAGGCTGCATACAAGGAGGTTTTCATTTTGATCAATATTTGAGCCCTTAAATTATTTGAAAGATTTTGATTTTTAGTCTTAAAATCTTTAGGCTAAGTTACCACTGACTTTATTTTCATAAAATTGTTGGGTGACTTTATAAAACAGTTAAAATTAGTGTTTATGATACATTGTTTGTGAATATCATGTTCCCTCTAAAGGAAAAAAATGATGGATCTCCCTTCTTTCTTTCTTGCATTTTGCAGGCAGATAGATTTAGGAAACAAATACCAACCAAAGAGCTCTGTGTCCTGGCATCCATTGAAGTGTTGTACTTATGGAAAGCCCTTCCAAACTGTTCCCTCTCAAACTTACAGCATATGAGTCAAGGTATATATGGTTCCTTGATTTATTTATTTACATTTTAAAATGAGATGTATGATTTTATGCTGTTGTGTGGAGTGGCTAATAGCAGTAGCATGAACATTTTAACTTGTGTGCATGTGTCATAGCAAAGTACAGGTGAGTAACAAAAGAATAGTGACCCCTTACTACTCAGCCTAATGCTTCATTTTTACAAGTTTTTGGGAGAAGTTGTAACTGCCTGCTGCATATAGCTGTTTGTTAATCATTGTTTAAAATGAAACAATAGCATGATAGTTACTCTTCCTAAGCAAAAGTTACTGTCACTAAGCAAAATGTAACTCATTTAAACCTGGCAATAAAATAGAATAAAAGTTAAAACTATGTGTTCATTCCTGCATGTCAGTTTTCTTCTAAGAGGAAATAGGTAGCTTGTGAGGTTATCTATGACATGATAAGTGTTCTGTTTGTCCTAAGACCTTCTTAGTGGTGAGTGGTTGCCTCTTCCTTAGTCTCCAGCTGACTTAGGGTTGTCTCATGTGATGCTTGTGGTAGCAGTGTGTATCATTAAGTGTTCGGTGCTTCTTCCTCTATCCAGCAATCGCTTTTGTTCGCATTCTGCAAACAGTTTCAAGCTGGTTGAAGAGAAGCTCAACATGACTTGGCACTGGCAGATAATTTTTGTTTTGTTTTGTTTTCTAAATGAGCATTTCTAAATGGGCATTGGCAGCCCATTGACTGCATCCTGGGCTGCATCAAAAGGAGTGTGGCCAACAGGTCCAGGAAGGTGATTTTGTCCCTCTGCTCTGGTGAGATCCCACCTGGAGTGCTGTGTCCAGGTCTGGGATGCTCAGCACCAGAAAGACATGGACATGCTGGAGTGGGTCCAGAGGAGGGACACACAGATTATCAGAGGACTGGAATACTTCTCCTGTGAGGTTAGGCTGAGAGATTTTGGAATGTTCAGCCTGGAGAAGAGAAGCCTTCAGGCAGCCCTTAGAGAACCTTTCAGTTCTTAAAGGGGACCTGCAAGAGAGCTGGGAAGGGACTTCTTCCAAGAGCCGGGGAGTGACAGGACACGGGGGAATGGCTTTGAACAGAAAGAAGGTGAATGTAGATGAGATATTAAGAAATAATTATTGTGAGGGTGGTGAGGCACTGGAGCAGGTTGCCCAGGAAAGCTGTGGATGTCCCATCCCTGTGAGTGTTCCAGGAAGGCTGGATGAGGGTCTGTGTCACCTGGTCTAGTGAAAGGTGTTCCTGCCTATGGGAGGGGGCTGGAACTAGATAGTCTTTAAGGTACCTTCCAACCCAAACCATTCTAAAATCCTCTGATTATTACTTGCTCATTTAGAAAACAAAACAAAAATTGTCTGCTATGGGGTGCTTTATTTTTTTTTTTTTTTTGTAATCATGGAATTTTGGGGATTGTACACAATTTTCATGTTATGCTAGAAAACTCCAGTCTCAAAATCAAGAGTCAGCACTAGTTGCAGTGTTAGTTCCAGTTTTAATTTGAGGTAACTTGTCCATTTAAATTGCATGATGGCAGTAGGTTATAGTTAGATTCCTAGTTTTCTAGTCAGAAAGGTAATGGGAGGCTTTAAAATCAGATTTACTTAACATCAAAATAAATTCAAGTATTTTTTCTGGCTGTCATTTGCCTTCAGAGTGGTCAGCCTTAGAGGGTATAAGGAATTTGTATTCTCTCCTGCACACTCAGAGGCAGTGTAGGTCTCCCTTGTGTAAGCTTCCAGTCAGTGGTTCACATTTTAATGTGAAATAGCAGTATAGATTCAAATTCAGAGATACACTGCTTGTCAGTTTGACACTGACAGATATGTCTGCATCAGCCATCCCTGGTTGAAGGTTTTTCTGTGCAGTGAGTGTTATTTTTGCACCTATGTGTATTTCAAAAACATGAATAATAGGGAGTTTTTTTCCCCACATTTGTTTCCTCTTGTCATGAACAATTGGATTGTAATTTGTTGGGGTGGATTTCCAGGCTTTTCCTCAGGGCTAGAACTTGACTTAAAGGAATTAATTTGTATCCACTTGAATCTCTGTAAGTAAAATGCCAAATAATTTAAGACTTGTAATCCACACAAGAACTGACAATGCAAATACTTCATGAATCCACCTTATAGTTATCCATAGGTGGTTTCTTTGGGTTGTGGATTATCTGTGTTGTAAATGCAGGGCTCGTTATGATCTGGCAGGGTTTAGGCTGTGAGGCAAAATGTTGAAGGAGCTGCACTGCTCCAGACACAGCAGTTATGGGATGAAAAGCCCTGTACTCTCTCCTTCCTGGAGATGCTGGCATGGGCAAGTGCAAATGGCTCCTCATGGAACTTGCCTTGTATTAGCAGAGCTGGCACTAATAAGCGTGATCAAAATGGAGTCTGATTTGTTTAGAAAGGGTTCCATGCGTTGTGATTCAGTTATTCCTGGAAACAGAGAACTACTCAGCTGAGGCACAGTCTGTCCCCAGATTGTGGACCAGCTAAGGTCTGGCAAATTAACCATATCCTCCCATCATCACTGAGAATTGTGATGCCAAAACACTCTAGGCTGGGTTCTTAAGTCCAGTACAAATTTTTGTGCATCTGTCACTTGGCTTCAGTTCAGAAAAAGTCAGGTTTGTCTGAATTGCTTGCCCTGTGCTCCTTCTACCTTGGTCTATGTATTTTTCTTTCAATATGTGGGACTAACCAGTATTCTGTAATACCAGAATGAGATGATTGTTTCTTAATTTTACATTTTAGTGGATAGTTCAAAGACCAGTAAAGATCAGTCCTCCTCTTGTGAGAGGAGCACACCAACTGCCTTTGACTTCAACCCATTCATTCCTGTTAGGAATTGCTCTCATGAGTGGCAGATTTCTTGATGAGGTTCATACAGAACGGGTTGTATTTAAAAGAAAACAACTTACTTGGCTTTCTGTTAATGTTAGTAACATCTCCTTTTTCCAAAAAAATTTAAGTATCATACTAAAAGACAATGTAAATCAGTTATTGTCTAAGAAAGTATTTCAATCCACCTTGTTTACTGGAATCTTTTCATTAAGCTTGTCATGATGTGGATGATTCATCAGCTGCTGGTTTGAGGAATTTGCTTCTCGGTGCCATACACAAATGTTTAGGAAATTCTGAGGATGCTGTTCAGGTAAGTAGTTCAATGGTAATTTCCACCTTTATTATTCCTATTTTATAAACTATTCTTTTAAAAACAGTGAATACTTTTGAGTAAGGGTGTTAAGCAAGTCATTAGTTTTTCAGTGCCATTGATCATTCTGGTTTGTGAATTCTAACAGTTTCTTTTAAAATCTTCTGATTTAACATGTCTTCATTATATTCTGTGCTGTTAAAGTAATTGGCTTTGTTGAATGAACATGGCAGTAAAGTGGTTTGTAGTAACAAGAGTTATGGGGAATCTGGAAAGAATAAGAGAAAAGTTTTTGCTCTGCTAGATGTACTTTGTCCCCCAAAGAAAACTAATTTTTTTAAAAAGTATCTTGGAGAGTGCCCTTCTGAAGGCACAGGTTTGCTGCTTCTTCTCTGAACATGTTAGAGAGAGGAGTTTGATTATTATCACATACCAAAGAATAATTTTGCCACCACTCCAGGTTTTGATCTCTAGGTACAACTCTCCTTTTTCCTCCCCAAAATAGAATGTTATTCACATAAGCAGCAAGATGCTGGCTTTAAACCCTCCTTCCCCCTACCCCATTTCTCTCAAACATACCTTAAATAATCTGGATACTTCATCTTTGATGTCAGTTTCTTGTTAGAGCTAATATTTTTTTTTCACTATGAAATTGGAAAACTCTTGAATCAGTCACTATAATACTTGGTAAAAAGCCAAACTAAGAATTTTGCCTTGATACAGTAGTGCTGTAGGAATCTATACTATTGCACATTTTTAATGTATTCTCATTTTAGCTTTGGCTAATTTCTACAGATTAAAGTTGAATTGTGCTTCTGCATTGTTTGGAAGTAAAATCAGAAAATTTTAATGTACCTCTGCAGTCTTTGGTTTCTTTTTTTTTTCCTTTCATTATTACAGTACTTTCAGCGAGCTGCTAAAGATGAACTCTGCCGTCAAAGCAACTTGTATGTCCAGCCATATGCTTGCTATGAACTTGGCTGTATCCTGTTGGACAATCCAGAGGTAATAGCATGATCTATTTTTAAACCTAAAAAACTAGTGGAAGGACTCAACATACTTCTATACAAAGAATGAAACAAAGTTTGTAGGTGCATATGCAGTTTTAAAAATTTGTTTCATACCTACCATAAAGAAACTTACAACTTTGTGAGGGATGGGGATTCAATCCAAGAAATTTAATGTGTTTTAGATCACAATGTTGTAGTTTTTTAATACTGAGAGTGTTCCTGCTGCTGGTGGCAACAAAGGCCTCACCAGAATGCCCTGGATTAGCAGGGATTTCTTGTCTGCAGGAGGGATTTAGTCTGGTGGATGCCTAGGGTCCTTTTCTCACCTGTTTAATATCCTGTTGGATGCCATTCAAAGTTCACCTGTACTTATCCTCTCCAAATAGAATTTGATGCCTTCCTAAAATAGCAAGTGGTTTTTTTTCAGTCATTTAAATTCCATTAAAGCTGATTGTGTGGGCATTTTGACTTCCACCCTGAGTAGTGAGGGCTTTGTTCTTCAGGTTGTGGAAGAAAATAATCCACCTGGCTTTCAGATTGTCCAAATGGCTTGGCTGACAGTACATATAATTGTTCAGGTCTTGCACATACCTGCAGGTATATTCAGGTCTTGCACATGCACAGAATCTTAAACCAGAGCAGCTTGTGCAGCACTCTTGGTGCCATTTCTCTCCTCAAATGTGTAACCCCAGTCCTTGGAGTTTATGCCACCTTGTGTCATTAATCAGATGGCTGGTTAGGGGGGAAGTGGTTACAGGGTAGTCACTTGAACCCTCCCTTCACTGTATGTGGTGTATGAAGTAGCGGGCTGATAGTATCTCATATTCTTAAGATTCTGTTTTCAGTTGGTTTTCGTGTTCACATTTAGTTAGAGTTGAGCCTTCCTCTTAAAGGCGGGAGGAGAGGAAAATCTTTCAATAAAGACAATTATCATGACAAAGGACAGAACTAGAAAATGCTTTTAAAACTAATTTTCTTTTTGAAAACCCTGCTGCCCTAAGACTTAGAACTGGGCTTTGAAGCCTGGAAGGAAGGTCTGAGTCCCTTAACAGTTCCTGTTGCCTTTCTTTCCATGTTTATGTTTAAATTTGATCATGTCAAGTGCCTCTAAAAAAAACCCCCAAAAATGTAGGTAGTGAAGGTATGTTAAGATTTGAAGAACATGAGAGCAGTCCTTCCTTCCTCCTGCTTTTACACACAGTGTGTGCACACAGTAACTGAACGTGCCTCATGTAGGGTGTTTGAGGGCTGAACAAGCCTCAGCTGGAGGAGCTGTGGTAGTGTTTAGCATATGAAGGATGTGGAGGAAACTCCCTCTCGTGGCACTTGGAAAATGAGGAGGTAAATGATGCCTGACTTCAATAAAATGGGATGGGGTAGGGGAAAGCAAGAGCTAGACCTAGAGGTGAGTGGTTCCTGTTTTTGCAGAATTTCATTTAGTAGCTAGGGTGTTGTGCTAGAGCTCCATCATGGTTAAGAAAGAGAAGGGAATAGGATTTTGTAATTTTTGTAATTTCACCTTTTCTGTAGAAGACTAGAAATACATAATAGCGCTTCTCCTGGGTGCCTCATTAGTATTTCCAGTTTCCTAATTTGAGAGGGTTTGTCTGCTCAGTACCTTTTTCAAAGGTAGAGATGTTACTCCAGTCTCACCAGCAATTTTACTTAAAGTATTTTCTATAACATTTGTGATGTGTTTCCAATGCAATGTTTGTCTTTTTGTAGACTGTGCCAAGAGGCAAAACATTACTGCTCCAAGCCAAGGTAAAAACTAAGGCATTTTCTAATTTAATTGTCTGAGATGAAAGGGCATTTGGGAAGTTGTGTTTTCAGGGGCTTGGGGAAGGGGGAGTGGGTGTTAAGTGGTGGTGTCCCTCACCTGTAATCTACTGTCACTGTAAACTCCTGTCATGTAAATGTGCATTAATGTGCATGATACACATTTATGTGTGCTCCATAGGTATGTGGTACTAGGCCAGCCATCACACAGATCCCACATCACTGACAGCTCCTGCAAGTGTTAGAACCTTGATAAGTTTTTCAACCAAAATTTGGCTACAAAAATTTTGAAAATTACAATTCTCCATTCCTTGTCTGTTCCAACTGGTTCCTGCCTTGGGCCTGTTGGGATTTTCTGGAGCTTTTGGATTAGTAGAACCCTTCAGGTGCTCTTCAACTATACGTGCTTCAATCTGCCCTCTTTACCAACTTGGAATATCTGTAATAATTCCTTTGCTGTGGGTAATGTGGGGATATTGCAACATGCAGTAGCCAGTTCACCTCTTTTCTTTGGACTCTTTTGTAACATGATTTTTTAAGCATTAATAGCAAGATTATCTGCATATCCTGAAGTGAGGGAGGCTAACAGGTATATGTTTGGGGGTTTTTTCCTTGTTTTTTTTTCCCCCAGGAGGAATTTACTGGCTATGACTTTGAGAACAGATTGCACGTCCGCATACACGCAGCCTTAGCCTCTCTAAGGGAAGTGGTTCCACAGTGACTGTCAGGAAGGCTTGCTACCCTTTCCCACAGTTCCTGCACTTTAGGATGAAGCAGAAGAAAGAGCTGTTGGGAAGTCCAGCTTTTCTTCTGAAAACCACTTGTGCCAGAGACACTTTCCTAGTATGGCTGAGTAAAAACATTACAATTTTAACTAAAGGTAAACAACCAGGAAGAAGGTTAAGTGACCTTGTGTTTTTAACTCTTTATTTTTTATTTTGTTTAAACCAAGCTGAACAAAATTACTTGTAACTCTGTGGGTGAGCCTAAATAAGCACATCATTTGCTTCAACAACATTGGCAAGGTTGATTTTTACCTTTTAAAACAGATCTATGTCTAACATTTTCCAGGAGGAACACTTTTGGTTTGATTAGAATAATGCAATATAAGTAATTGGTTTAAATGTTGAAGTTGGAAGTGGTCAGAATACTCCTTTTTCTCCAAGTATTAGCCAGCACACAGGAGGAGGAGGAAAACTGTTCAGCTACAAAAAGCAGATATTACTAAATTTTAGTGGCTTTTGCCAGTTACCTCATGATGGCTAATGGTGAATTTTAAACCTCTCACCCCCTTCTGTTCTTTATCCCTTTCCTCCCAACCCAGCTCATATTTGTGATATCAGTGATGTCAATATTTAAGTTCTTTGCTTTTGGTACATTCCAGACAAATACTTTGACATGCAGCAGTAGCTTGGGCAGTTCTTATTTCGCTCTTATGTTCTGAATATCATGTTAAGATTTTACACATTTTTCAGTCAAGCTGCTGGATCCTTATAGCAGTGACCTTTAAAGGTATTTTAAAAACCCGCAACCAAAAAAATGCCAACCCACAAAACTGCTTTGGTAGTTACACCAATATTACAATATCTTCAGTCTCTGTATAGTATTTCAAGCCTGTGGTGTTAAGTAATTGAAATACCTCAGAGATCCTAAAACTTTTGTCATGGCCATATAGTTTTTAATACTTGGTGATCAGTGTGCTTATCTGTAGCTTTTTTTTTTTACTTTTGTCTGTAATGTTTCCTTATGTTTTATATTCAGCTAATATTCTAGGAAGGTAAATATTTTTTTAAAGAAGCTTATGAATGGAAATCTGACCATAAAGTTAGTTGAATTATGTTACTTTGCAAAGCTAAGAAAACTGGATATCCTTGGAAGTAGTTTTCCAAAAGCCTTATCTTTACTTTGGTCAGGTTGCCTTAAACAGTTCCTTAGCTTAAGCTCTTTTTTTTGTTTTGTTTTGTTTTTGGTGTTTTTTTTTTTTTTTTGTTTGTTTGTTTCGTCTTACCTTTTTGTAGAGCATGTTGCCAAAGTTCTAGACTTTGCCCACACCTAACCTTCATTGATTTGCTTTTGAGGTTACATCTAAAGCAAGACTGATATGGAGGAGAGAAGTAATGTCCTGTTTGGTAGGCCAGATGAAATGGTTGAGACACTTACTTCTCTCTAGAAAGACACAGTTCTGCTATGAAAGGCATTCCTAGAGCAGTTTAACACTTCTGTTGCAGTTCCTGAAGGAGAGGAGGAACTCTTTATAAAGCAGTTTTATTTTTCTATAATCTGTGTGTTCCACTTTGACAGTAATACTGAGTCCTAAATGAGTGTTCAACCTTATTTGGTCAATCCAAATAAATATTGAGTAGAAAATGATATATTGTATATGTATATAGTGACTGCTTAGAGTTCAAATAATTATTTTAAAAATGGGCTTTAATGTACTTGAAATCTTATTTTGTCCTATCTGACTCTTAATGTTTTTCAATCAGACAGTCTATTCTGGGTAAATAGCTGGGAATGGTGCAGCTACTGGCAAAATTCTTTTTACATACACTCTTTAAATATGATGTGAAACTTGGCTGTTCAGGACACAAAGCACCTGCATGCAATTTGTGTTGGGATATTTAGTCTGCATACTTGGAGGTAGCTAGAAAACTGTAGTAAATTTACTAAAAGGCCTCACCTGTTCTCACCGGGCCAGGAGTGGGTATAGAAAGACATTATATGTTCATGTAACAGTTCAATAACTCTGTGCAAAGTGCAGCTTTCCTGTGGGCTTAGCAAATCATCACAACTGTATGTTTCTGTATTAATTACTTTATTTTCCCCCTCTCCTCATAGGAGACCCTCCTACACTGTATATGGCAAAATTATTTTTTATGTTAGATTGTGCCTGTGATGAGAAAAAAAAAAATAAATCGTCTTTTGTGTAAGTTTTTATACAGTGGAACTCGGAGGCATTGTCTAATAGCAATAATGGAATATGCATCTTGCTAATTAATATATTAAGGCCATCTTTACTGGGACAGGTATTTTTTGTTGATGTTGATGCAGTTTTTATCTCAGTACAGCTCATTTCAGATAAATAACTAGAATTTTTAGATGTCACAAGGTGGCATATTTATTGTGATGTACTGTAAATGTTGTTAATTTACAGAACTTGCACTTTTATATTTCTGAGTAAAATTAAAAGAAATGTGGACATGAATTTTGTTCCTTTGCTTCTTGAGTGTGACTTATAATTGGTGGCCTCCTGAACAAGATGATACCAAGTACTGGGAAAACTTCTGGGATGTTAAGCGACTCTGTAAGAAAGTTTTCTAGTCAGCAATTACCTCCAGCATTTTTTCTTCCATGCAGTCTCCTGGATTAGCAAGTGAGTTATATCATGTTGAGCTCAATCATACAGTGAATGAGCTAAGGTACATTTTTAAGACATCAATTCACATGTTCGTCACTGAAGAAAAAGAACCACATACAATAGTATTTGTTGCATTCCTACACCTTTGAAAAGTGTTTCTAATTTACTCTAAAGCAAGCATTTTAATTTCTACTCTGACTTTGAATGCTTGTTTCATATTCTAATTATGCTTTATTCCTAAATAAAATTCCCCAAATGCTGTAGTGAATTGCTTTTCGGTTTGCAACAATGTTATTGTCTTTGATTGTACTCGTGTTTAAGAACTGCTGTGTACCTGCTGAAATCTGAACAGGAGCAGGTGTTAGGTTGGTGTAGGGCTGAGCAAACCTTACAGTGGGGTGAAAGCAGAGTAGACTGTACAGCACCCAACTTCCCTTGCCAGCAATGATTATGAAACATCAACAGTGGTAGGAAGCACTTTCATTAGAAGTTATGCAATCCCAAACAAATGGGATCCCAAATGTTAAAGCTAATCTTAAGTAAATTTATGCTTATCTTTTTATTTTAAGGCAATTGGGCAGCCAGTGGCATCTGTCAGAAACTTTGCAGGCAGCCTAGAGCACAAAGGAAAAGTGAAATTTAGGAGTCACAAAAGTGTGTCATTATTGGGAGATGGTGAAAAGTGTTCCTGCTCACCTGGCCTCTCCCCATCCATTTCCTACCACACAGAAATTCAACTTGAGGCAACTTTTCCAGAATTAAATGCTGAATTATTTCTATATTTGATCACTTTTTTGATGTGTGTTTGGACCCCACAGCTGGACCCATCACAGGTTATCAGGGTAGGTGCATATTAGTTGCATATTTCTTCCCTGCCTCTGCTTAGAACCCCTTTGCACAATTGCCCAAGATCTTCACAGTCTACTGAACTCCCTGTGTTTTCACCACCAGTGAAAGTCAGTGATGAGGAGTTCATGTACAGTTGTCTTACTGTTAGCTCTAATTTTTCCATTGCTGGTTTTTCCAAAATGTTGGTTATCTTTTGATGTGACTTATTCCATGATGGTGTTCCAGTCAAGTAATCTGTTAAGCTCAGTGGGTCTGGCTGTTGGTCAGTGTTCTTCAGGCATTTCTGGCAAGCTGTGCTTACCTAGAGGAGATGCCCAGGTGGGAGAGGGGAAGAGGCTAAAAGGAAAAAAAATTACTTGTTTGACTTGAGGATTTGAGAAGGAAGGGAGAAAGAGATTGTCAGAATTTGCTAAGCTAAATAATTTTTGCAATAACAACCTCCCAGTCTTTCACTAAAAGCAATATGTTTACTGTATTGAGAAAAGATAGTTGTACTGCTGGGACATAGACTTCTTCCCAGTTAATGAATAACCTGATCCCTTTTCTGTTTGAAAAATAAAGCTTATCTGGGACCTTGATTTGCTGAACTTCTGCCCAGGCTCTGAGATTTCAACATTGTCTGGAAGCTATTACTTTCACAAAGAGGCAAAAGGTAGTAGGACAGGGCAATGACCTCAGTTGGGCAGGCTGCTCATGGGCTGACAGGCCCTTCCCTATGGGGCCAGAGGGTGATGTGTGTTAGTAAAGTACCTGGTACATTGCTCTTGATGGCTTCCAAAACCAGCAGTTAAGTCTCAGCACAGTGAATTAGTTTCCAGACATATTTTTTCCTATAGCTGCTCTTTAGTTTCAGACACACACAATTTTATGTTAGGTCCTGCAGCCTTTTCAAATATTTATGGAGGTTTATGCTTCAGTTCTGTATTCACCTCTGGTAATACATTTTTCTGTGGTTTATGACATCTGTACTTAAGCATCTTTGAAGCTTTTGCTGTGCAGAGCTTTGGAGACCTGGAGTTCTAAAAGTTTTCCAGAGAAGCAAATGTGCAAGCTCTCCTCTGCTCTGTTTTCACTGAGGATGGTTTCAAAGTAATCATGGCTACCTTTGCGCTCAGGTATGTGTAATGCCTTTAACAAGGCGTGTTGTTTCCATATGCTCTCGGTACAGAAATCTAGACTTTGGATTCCTCTCCTTACTCCAAAAACGATGCATTTTCTACTTCCCATACATATATCCTTGAAATATTCTTTCTATAGGAAGTCCTCCTTCCTAGTTTCACAAGTCATAAAATATGAATATTTAACATTTTAAATGTTATCAACTGTGTTGTCACTCTCCAGGACTGAAAAGATAATGTGAGAAGTTTTCTTGAGAAATTGCTAAGGATTCAAGAAGCATTTTGTGGTGAGTATACATTAGCATACTTTCCTGTGAATGAACTGGAAAGTTCATTCAAAATTAGCAGAGAGTTCAGCTCTGTACTTTTAAAAGTATATTACTTTTAAAAAGAAGCTGTTACAGATTTTCTAAATGCTTTAGCACCAATGAGTTTTAAATCTTCGGTACTGCTGGAGTTCCCCTCTGGTTTGTGTAGAGATGCAAACATCCAAGAATGCCAGAGCAGGTAGGTAGATGATGGTTTTCCAGCTATAATGAAGGCTGATCTGCAGCAATGTTTGTGATTAAAGTTTTTATCCCTCAGCAGACTCCTGATCATGCCTTGCCCCTGTGTGATCTTTGTCTTCATGATCCTCCAAAACAAGTGGTAACATTGAAAATACAGCACTTACACAGTGACCTTTTTTGTGCTTGTTGTATTGGAACAGAATACCTACTGTACCTGTATTGGAACAGTGTACCTACTAATAATGTGTGCTGGGAAGCAAATGTCACCTGCCCCAATCACCTGGGCAGGTGAAGTTTGTTTCAGGGTTTGCCCTTGCAATCATAAGATTCTGCAGTACAAACAAAGCCATTGTGAAGGAATAACCTGGTTCCTCTTGGGGTGTGGCTGAAGAGGTTACAGTCTCCAGCTGTGTCCTCTGAGCCCCTGCCAGAGGCCACCAAGGAACATTGCTTCTCAGGTGCCTTGTTTTACAGTTCAAATCCTTTGGTTTTGTATGTTGCCTGTGTTAAAAGGCCAGGCTGTAAGCAGGGGATGGTCTGTGCACCCACCCCTTCACCACAGAGGGGTGGAATGTGGCCAAAGCCTTTCTGCTTTCCGCAAGGTGCAGCATTAGATTGTGTGATGGCATCAGGGCCTGAGACTGAAGGAAGAATTGCCCTCATCCTGTGCTGGGAAGAAATGTCTGGATTGGCTGCTAGTGAGGAAAACAGGTTTTGGCAAAAGCACTTGCTTAGAAGGGTTCTGCCTGTACTGGACATTAGGCAAGTCAGCAGCAGAAAGCAGGAGCAGGTTTCGTGGTAGTGTGGGGAGGGGGAAAAGGCAGCAGCTCATGGGAATGTGTGAATGCTGTGGGCAGATGCAAGATCTTGCACTTCACCTTAGCTAAACTTCCTGAAGCTTGTTTGGGATCAGTCCTCAAGCCTGTTCAGGTCCCTTTGGTTGGCATCTCTTCCCTCTGGTAAATTAACAGCACCACACTCAGCTTGGTGTCATGTGCAAACTTGCTGAGGGACAGCACTTGATCCTGCTGTCATTGAAGAGACAGTATAGGAATCTTCTACAGACTTCTTACCAATAGTTTTGGTTCCAGTAAAGACCCTTGAGGGTCCACTTAATGCTGGTTTGTTTCCACCTTTCTAGCCACTTCCTTATCCATCAAACCCATATATCTCCAATGTTGGGATGGATTGCTAAAAACCTCATCACTTGTCCACTAATGCAGTGACTCCAACAGCCACGGCCACTAGATCAGTCTGGTACTGTGCCCTTGGCGAAGCTGCAGCTCATATTGGCTGTCTTTAATGACCTCTCTGCCTTCCTTATGTTTTGATGTATCTTTCAGGATGATCTGTACCATGATTTTACCAGGCACAGAGGTAAGGCTGACTGGTTGGTAGCTCCTACAGTCCTTATCACCTTTTTTAAAAACAAATGTGATACTCCATTTTCTCCAGTCACTGGGGCCCTTGCCTGACTGCTGTGACTTTTCAAATATGATGAGAGAGTGCCTGCATAATTGAAAAATTGTCATCTGAATGCCTGTGTTAAGGAAACATCCTGTCCAACCATCCAGGAGGCACCTGGGCAGTGACACTCACAGCACCTGGGCTGGGAGCAAGGTTTCCTCTGGAGTCTCCCACCCACAGTGCCAGTATAGAATTTGGCACTGTGGGTGGGAGCTAACTGGATTGTACAGCTGCAAGGCAGTCGTTCCTTTCTGTGGCATTGCCCAATAGTGACAGGTTATAAATGGGCCTGACTTGGCTTGGGCTGGCAGGCAGAATAATGTTTCTTCAGAGAGCATTTAGCTCTAATGGCTTCAAATAATGTCTCTCATAATTTCTGATGTCATTCAGAAAGCAGCTCAGTGCTGAGCTGTGGTGAAGTGAAAGACTTGCCTTCTCCTCTGCTACTGTGCTGGTTTTACAGAGAATGATCACCTTTCTCTTCTACTGTCACCTGCTCCTAATGATCCATTACAGGGTGTACCTTTCTGCAGTGAAACCAAGGTTGCTTCAACCAGTGAGGTTGTAGCATTATGTTGGGATGATGAACTGATTATGGATGTAGAGGTTCCATCTTTTATAGAGCAGTTTTCAAAGTAATTCCCTTTGTAGACTACAACCTTAGGTCCATCTGATGATGATTTATTTGGCATCCTGAGAAAACAGAATCTACAGCACAACTGGAATTAAACTGAGCAAGTTTGTCTTGTCAGGTAAGAAAGTTTGGGCATTCATGTCATCTTCCCATTTCCAGCTTCCAGCTCTACAGCTTAGTGGTAAATAAATGGAAGATCACCTCTTGTCAGTGCAATGCAAGGTTAGAGGTGACTTCTGAGAAACTACTGAACCAACACGGTCTGCCTGGCTCCATTGCTTGTGTTAGATTTCACTGCCATTTGGTCCAAGAAATGTGGCTCTGGCCAGGACTCTGTACCCCTGAAGGCAAAGAGGTAGGTAAGAATGATGGGAAAGTGTCCATGGATGCCAAATGATCTTGCTCAAAACCTATATTTTCTGAAGCAGGTGTTAGGGACCTAAGATGTAATCCATGTGCCCTGTGGCTAAGGAAAGGTGACTAGTTGGAGCCCTAGTTTTGATTCTCCTCGACTAAAAGATCATTTATTCCAGCAGTGACCTAAGTTTTTCCATTTAGGGAAAAAATGGTGGTGGTTGCCTGTGGTGGCTGGACTTGATGAGTTTCTGCAGCCATCCTTCCACAAAGAGCAGGACAACTGGTGCCCATCTTTCTAGGTGAGGTTCACCAGCATCTCTTCCCTGTGGTAGCATGTGACCAGCTCGGCCCTTGCCCAGCTGGAGAAATCCTCCAGCATGGAGCTGTCCTGCCCCCACTCTCCCTGGAACAGCAGAGCCTTTTGTAAAGGAGGGTTGTGCTTAGGTAGATTTCTAGATTAACAGTGGCTTTTTGTAAAAAACCTAAACTTTTAGGCAAGTTTGTCAAAGTTCAGTTTCAGAAATACCAGACAAAATAGCTTCTGCTCTGACAACATTTTATTTTCTAGGTTGCAGATGTTTGTCACCCACATAACAAATGGTGTTTCTGTCCCAGATCCCTTCTGTATCATGCTTGCTTTCCCTAGGTCTAGATGTGTTTGTTTAAGACATAAAGATTTACAATATGACTGGAACTAACTGCTCCTGATTCCAACAATTGTTTCTGTCTTTTTAGCCTCAGTTGCCTGGGACATCCGCCACACTCTAATCTATGGACTTTCTGTTGTCTAACTTAGTTGAGACAAGGTAAAAATTACCATGAAGCCTTTGTCCTGCTGGAGGTGGGAGTCCTTATTCCTGGGCAATGCTCAGCTTTTCCAGGGGAAAAGATTAACAGTACAGTCAGCTGTCACAAACACCTGGTCCAAATTATGTGATGCAAGAAAAATGAAGTTGGGAAATTCTCCACTTTTTGTTCTAGTGAGCTCTGATGGTCAAAACACACAGGACTATAAACCTGTTTCTACCCATGCCGTGTTTGGACAGCCAGATGCCGGTGCAAGGAGGAGATCCACTACATTCCCTGATGAGAAATCAGCAAGCCCTGGTTCTAATTCTGCAGCTGAATGTGCAGATAAGCCATGCACAGCCAGTGTTTTCCCAGTTGCCATCCCTCTGGCTGATGTAACGTCTGCAAAGACCAGCTGGCAGTAGCACACAAGAGTAAGTGCTGCAGAAAGTTACAGTACTGCAAGGACAGCTTACCATTACATCAGACCCCATGCACAGAGCAGGGTACTGAAGAACAGTGCTTGCTTCCTACATAGGAACATGCTACTGTTTGGGTTTTACTACTGGAAACTTAATTTATCCCTTTTCAAAATAAAATAGAGATGATTGGTTAAACTAGTTGTCCTATATAACACACCCACACTACCTTCCTCTGCTTGTTATTGTTTGCAAGTCCTGCTCTGATTTTAGTCTGAAAGAACCACATTTTAAACCTCATATTTATAAGCATCATTTTGCCTGGTAGCGTGAACTTTTAGCATTTGTGTACTATTCAGAATGAGGCAAAATACCCTCTCCCTGGAGTGCATTTAGGCAGCACCTAAAGTAGTTCTTCTACACTTGCCTGAGTTCATGTTAGTTTTTAAACTGGTAGAGAAGTGAGGCTGTTTGCACTTCAGGAAACAGTCAGGATGGATGGAGTTTACATTGCAATAAATCAAATTATGTTAAGCAAATGCTCAAAATAAAGCACCAGCAATTAGAACTACATTCCCATGTTGAACATCCCCAATGTTAGCTTTGTGTGAACTGTGTCCATTGCCACATCTGCTGGAGCTGTTCCAGTGAGGAGCCACCCAGCCTTTCACTGTGCTGACATGGTGTAGTCATGGGGAGCAGGCAGGAACTAAATGTTTTGCTTCCTTTGCTTTCAGTTCTGTGTGACCTGCACTGGCCCAACCGCCAGGCTGCTTCTGCGGAACTCAGACTCACACCTGGAAGCTGCATAGCAGTCAAGACAGATTTCAAGAAGGTCTGGCCAGAGTAGAGGCTTCCTACAGATAGAACAGGTATTAAACTCCTGCATCTACTGGTCACTGTGAGAGCTGGCCTCTCACAGGAAAGGCTGCCAAGGAAAAAGCTTTCCCTTATCTATGCAAATATGTCTCAGCATCAGGACCTGAGTAATGCGAGAAGTGCCTAGAATAAAAATAGAAAGCATCTCATTGCCTTATTAACAGTTTCAGTAGTCCACTCAAAGCTCAAGCTGCAGGAAGCTCTGTTCCCCAGCCCTCCCCACCCCCTAGAAAGAGACTCCTCCTTGCTTAGGGAGAAGAGAGGTCCCTGGAGCACAGAGAAACATACTACCTTGTCCTCACTGCAGCAGGTTTTCGATGAGGCTTCCTCGGAAGGGGTCAGCACTGTTGAACACCACTCACTTTAGACTAGATGCAAGAAGTTTCGAAGCCTTTATTTAGTAGCAATTAAATTATTCAATTAACACTAACCTCCAGACAGCAGTTAAAATACTGTACAAAGAGCAGCTTGCCCTCTAGAAGCTCTGTACACAGTTCAGTATAAACAGACTAAGATTGAATGCACCCCACTGAAAAGGGGTAAAGCAGCTGTGTGCACAGGAGGCCTCACTGAGGTGCTGTACTACCTTTGAAATGCACAAGACTTCCTCGCAGGGAGTTTGCACAGTACAGACACAGTCCTGTCCCCCTGCCATGTTCCAGGTCATTCCTGGACTGATTAGGTTCTTGCAGTGGTGCTGGGCACCGGAACTTCTAGTGCATGAAACAGATTCTTTTAAAACCTGTTACTAGTGTGCAGTTCAAATCAAATCTGTAGATATTTAAATGGCTCTTAATTCCTTAAATCATAAGGTTGGTAGCAAAACAGGAGAGCAAAATTCAAAACACACTGCACAAAACATGGAATAAATAACCTCTGAGTAATGTTACCAGCTTAAACAACTGCAATACTGCTCCAGAGATGGGAACACGTCTGGAATCTCCTGAGCAGAGCTCAGGCTTCAAGGGAATTACTTTAGCAAAAGGAAAGTCACTTTATGAAAAATTACATCTTTACAGAAGTGACACCCTTTTCTTCATTTAAGAGCAGAATATTGCAATTACTTTGTGTGCTTTTTAAACATTCCCATGTCACAATAAATAAAACCAATTTTACTTGTGCCAATGTTATCTACAAAATAAAGTATTCACAGAACAGCTGAAGGTGTTCTATTCCTCATACACCACAACCTAATATAGGTGTACTCAGGGCAGCTTGAAACCACAGCAACTTTGTCCATGCAGGACCCACCATCAGCCAGAAAAGTTATTCCCCTACCTTTAGGACTGCAGACCATGTACCACCAGATTTATTGCAGAGATGCTTAATATTCTGTTTGATAACGCGTCAGTATTTTCAGGAGATTAAGTAGAACAAGGGAAAACATTAAAACAGATTAAGACTTAGTTGTATCAGTCAGAGGCTCCTTACTGCATTTTAATAAATATCAGGCAAGTTAAAGTAGTTTCTGTCCCAGTAGTTGCCAGAGTAAAGCCAGTCCTGTGTACCAGTGTGGGGATTGGGGCCTTGGTGGAACCATCTGCAAGGAAACACACAGCATGTTAGTAAGCTATTAAGACTCACTTGTACGAGTTCAGAACTGCTTTGCTGCATCTTCAACAGATGCTATAAAATACACAACACAAAATAATTGTTGCAGGAGTCCTCTTGGTTTTAAATTTGTAAGTGAGTTTAAAATCATCATCAGTGACTACATTTCCCCATTTGCAACACTGCTTAAACATCTCTGAGATGGAATTACTGACACCAGAGTTTTGCCATTTGAAGCTGCCAAGATTACTGCGTTAGAAAGAACAGATACAGCTTTATTTCAAAGCAGTTTTGAAAAACCATTCTGGCATGCACAAGCAGTAATAGTTTTTACAAGACATGTAAACACCACAAGCACTGCAGTCCTGAAAACAAATATTCCTGGATCTAGACTACCCCTTATTTTTTTAAAGCCTTGTTTTGCAATGCACTTCATTATAGAATTGTAGAGTGACTGGGGTTGGAAAGCACCTTAAAAACCATCACCTTCTTTGACCTTTCTTTTCTGGTTAACATATCTTTAGAAGCCCTTTGTGTTATTTTTTTTTTTTTTTTTTTTTTTTTGCATGCTTTGCCTTGGCCTTCCTTACCCCATCCCTATATAACTCATCTCTCTAGTCTTCCCAGGTGACTCGTCCTTGTTTCCACTGCCTGTGCATTTGCTTCCTTCCCTTTGGTTTGACCAGCAGGTAACTCGGAACAAGTGTGCCAGCTACCCTCAGTGAGCATGAAACATCATCCACAGGCTGCAGGAAGAGTTCTGGATTATTACAAGTTAACTATGTTGTGTTACACTGTTGGCAGCAGGAGACTCAATCTGAATGCCCAGAAAGCTGATTCCATCTGCATGGAACACTTGCAAGCTTTTACTAAGCTTGTTATTAATAGAAACACTGATGTTGAGCACCTGCTTTCTTTCCTTTCTTTTCTCCTCCTGCTTAATCTGGAGGCACCATACAGCACACAATGAATGCCACTTTCTGTTTGGCCCAGTTTCTCAATCTTGTGCCTCAACAGCGCACAGTACCAGACCTCAAGCATTTTAACTTCCTTCTGTAATTTGCCAAGCCACATTTATGGCACAAGCCAGCTTGGTAGAAGCTGTTGCTGTGGTAATGTGCTCCACAGCTTCCTTTCACCATCTCACTGACCGCAGAAGGCAGTGTTTCTTTGTGTGACTCACTGTAGTGACCACACTCACTTAAGTAAATGATCTGTCTGCAAGGCAGCCTGTTTAACTCTGCTCCTCCCTTCTCCAGCACCATAATGTTTCAGAAGAGAAAAAGCACATTTGAACCAAATATGACTTGAACTCTTTAAAAGGCAAAAGCCTAAAGGCCACCAGTACTGCAGGGTTATGCTGTAAAGCAGGGCAGCTAACAGGCAAGTCTTGCTTGGCTCAAAGGACTCGAGAGAGCTGTGCTGGAAGAAATGCCTTGTGCAAGAAATGCCTTGGGAGTAACTGAATAGGTGAACACTCCAATGGTTTTCCTGCTGCCCTGGTTAGGTTAACTGAAGTCAACAGAAGTCATTCACCCCTGGTACTGTACACAGCTCACTCCTGCTTCACCTCCCACAGGAGGAGTCAGCTATTCCTAAATAAGAGGTGTATGGATCGGCTTAGGTGTGCAGTTCACTGGTGACAGCAGCTCATTTCAGAGCTAAAGCCAAACATTTGCTGTGAGACAGAGCTATAAGTACAGTGAGCTCACCTCTCAGATTAAGAAATTCTACTACCCCACAGCTCATTAGTGTGTCCTCAACACTTGTACAGGTCAGGACAGAGTGCCCCTCCTCCAGTGACCACCTACTTCAATAGGAAGGGAAAAGGCAATGGGAAGAACTAAGTCTGAGAGACATGTAAGATCTAAACCAGTCAGTGCTGTGGGGAAGATGGGACAGACTGCATCAAAATTAAGAGACCACTGCTGTATTTCAGAACTGAATTAAATATTTTTACTCAAGACTTAAGATTAACCGTCAGCATCTAAAATATTAAGTGTTCAACATCAATCACCTCTTGAGAATCCCAATTTCCAGCCTCAGGTGCTTAGGGCTACTTTTAAGCTACTTCAGGTACCTGGAAGAATACTGTGTAACTATCCCAGGTTTGAAAACACCTGGTGAGAGCTAGAAACACTCTGAATTCAGGAAAGGAAGCGAAAGGTGCAAGGCTGTCCAGCACGTAGAAGCTTTACAAAGATGTTATTCTCCATCAGTCTCTATGCAAACAAACCCAAACACTTCAGGAGAGCAGGCACAGGAAAAATACAAAGGCAGACATGTCCAAACCTGGGGTTTTGGGATGATGGGTGACTTCATTTCAAAAAAAAAAAAAAAAAAAAAAGAAAAACGTAATTTATTTTTACAAACATTTTTAAAGATATTTAATCCCAAGTGTTTGACGCTATTAATAATAGAGAAGAGAGGAATCTTGCTTACTTAAAGTTTAGCCCTACTGTTGCTTTTTCTGAGAAGATAATGCCAACTCACTACTATGCTTTTAAACAGACTTTGGTCAAACTAGATTCATTGGATCAGGTTTTCACAGTTTCTTCTCAGCTTGTGTGTAAGAGCTCCCAGCCAACTCCTCACAGTTTAAAGAAAACCCCCCAAAAAATCCCTAACACTAGCAGGTCCTTTGTATGCTAGCTTTTCCCTTAGCTCCTCTTTTCTAGTTAGGGGTCCCCTCCATAAGAAGGCAGGGTCTTGGATAACTGGGTGATAAACTTTGAGAACAGCATTGTCAGCACAGAGCCATGGGGCTGAGAAGTCAAGGGCAAGCTCACAAGGAGGGAGCATTTCCTCTTTATAATTTGAGGCAATTATAAATTAACCAGCAACAACAGTCCTTACAAGCAACCGTCAGAGGTAACATCTTTGTCATGTCAGAACCAAGAAGTACTCAGAGAAGACAATAGTTAGTGTTTGCATATGGGTGTGCAAGCAGTGAGGGAAGGAACCAAGAGCAAGCCTGGTGCTTCCCTCTGGAAGTGTTACATCCCACTGGGACTGAGTCTGCAAACACAACAGTGGCACTGCAGACCTGATGCTGTCTGCTCTTCATGCTGACAAAACACTCACTGCATGTCACCAGTGGAGACTGCCACTTAACTTGAATGTTCAAAGCCTTTATGTAACTACACACACACAGAGGCAAGGGCACCAACCTCGTCTTCCAGTCTTCCTCTGACTTTGAACGATTTTTGCGGGCAGTCCTCTGTTTTTCTTCTAGCCTTTTCTTTTCTTCACTAGCCAGATCTTGAAGGAATAAAAATACACAAAAATACGGAAGATGTTAAAGCACAATATATAAAACAGGGACATTACTTCATCTGACCCAGAAAGTAAATAACAGGCAGTAGTAAAAAATGTCCATTTAAAAAGGCTTCTACTGAACACTGAAGGTTACTGGTTTAGTCTAAGAGCAAAGCCAGGCCAGCTGTGGCACAGATCAGCCAGTGGCATCCTAGTATTTAAGACTGAAATATATATTAATCCATGGCCTGAGGACCCTGGAAATGTGTCTACATGACAGCAAATGTGAGCTAAGGGACGTGGCATATGCAGAATTTATTTCAGTAGGGAAACTGAAGATACGATTAATTTATTTCAGAAATTGGGCTACCTGCTTCTTGTAGAGTTTTGGGTTAAGTTGCTACTAGCACCTAGTTCCTCACCACCAGAGGTTTGGAATGCTTATTTCCAAATCACAAAGAATTGTCTCTCTGCAGTATCCCTTCATTTTTTTTGGTAACACACTAATGTAGCATCCCAAACAAGCAGAGCAGTTGCTTCTCTTTGCCAGAAAGGGTGATCAGAAGGTGTGAGGAGTAAGTCAGACTCAGAAGCAGATTAGATGAAAGTCAATCCCACTTTCCTGAATCCTCTAAAAGCATTTCATACACAAGTTTTCCAAGAATGATTCTCTTAACTATTTCTATCAGCCATTCCCTTTCAGCTACTAACCCACTGTGTATTATTAGCTGCTACAAACTTCACGCTGCTAGTGTATCATGAAGGAATATGGTCTGTTGCTAACAGTATAGTTATTTACTCTTTAAACAGACAAATTAATTACTGGGGATGCTCTGAACCAAATATATCCATCATCTTGGCCACATAACAGTTGTACAGGCAGGAGAGAGTGGTTGTGGGAATTCAGTGATCTGTTTTAGAAGCCTCAAAGAAATGGTTATCAGCTTCTGAGTAAAAAGAAGGAAAACTGCACTACTGCACTGTGTTACACCATGACACTGGTTTTTATTGCTAGATCTCAGACTACTTACCAGAATTACTTACAGTTTTTGCCCTCTTATACAGCTGAAACCAAATCAGGGTTTCATGACTTAACCCAATCAATTAGCAAGCCAGAGAAAATGAGAGTCCCCATACTGTTAGTCTACAAAGCTCACCATCCTGCTTTAATATTAGTCTAAAAGCACACTACTCCTATTCACTGGAAGTCTCATCATGTATTTCTAATTCACTATTTTAGGACAGCAGAAGTGTTCAACTCCCAATGAAGTATAATTTTGCATCAAGTGTATTTTTTGGCATTGCAGTTTCACTTCAATACTTTTGACTGCAATTCTCAGAACTGGCACAACAAAACACTTCCTCTGCATCAGATGGAAACAGACAAACTGAAAAGTTCACAAGTATTTCCTTAAGACTCTGCAGATATTGTTTGTCAACACCACTTTGGTCACCAGTCTAAACCACAGCAGCAGATACAGGTCACTGAAGAAGATTACCTCCATCCCAACCATCCCCTCTACGGGTGGGTGACACCAGAAGCTCAACACAGCCTGCAGAGGGTTGTGTTAAAGAGTTACTGCCTGGCATCATGGAGGAATGCATGGGGAACTACTTCCTCTAGCTGTTCATCTAAGAACTTTTTCTCTAGTCCCTCAGGTTTAAGAAAAAATAAAACCACCTTTGCCCATAACTGAAGTTACCTATTTCTCCATTTTCCATAGCTCTGATATCTGGTCGTAGCCGGCAGTCAGTTTTGGGAATGACACTCTCCATTTCTTTGTCCAACTCGTTCAAAGCCATAGCAAAGCTTGTAAAATTATACATCTGAAATTCAGAGAAAAGGAAGAAAGGTGATTTTACAACACCTCTAGGTACTCTGTTAATACAAAAGGAAACTGCTGTCTAAAAACAAACATCCAAGTGCTTTTGTATTACTTAATCAGTCAATATAGGATTGCTCAAGATACCAGCAAATCTGCACTGTCAGGCAGTGTAGGTGATCCTTGCTGTTTCTGTTTAAGGAGGCCAGCATCCAATTACTCAGTGCACTATTTCTCTTATCTTCTTTTTCCAGTCCTACTGGTATTTTCTCTATCTCTGTAGAGAGATTTCCCCATTGATTAACGCATCTTTTCTGTACCAATTCTTTGTCTTCTCAGCTGAACATAATACCCTTGTTTTCTGCCTAGTGGTTCTCCAGCTTTGCAGCCCTTCACACACCAACTTGTGCCATGCAGGTCTGTCCTTGGAAATGTCTGGCCTCTAATAAAACCCTTCAGTGTGATTTCTTACAAGGCTGGTGCCTCAGTCGGGGAAACAGGGTGGACAGAAGAAGTGGGGAAAGGCCTCATGCCACTATCTACATGAAGCATCCCATTTTCCAGAGAAATTCCACAAATCCTAAATTGATCCCTGTGGCAGTTGTACTTCCAACCCCACATTAGAAAGTTACAGTTGTGGTGGGGAGGCTTGTTACAATAAACAGGCAAATTTAGACTTGCTAATGACAAAGACAACAAATGGATGTGCTTTGTGTAAACCATACAGAGTAACAGGATAGCACACACTTTAAATAAGGAGAAGCATAGCTGACCTGTGCTGAATTTGGAGGTCTTGGAGTTATCTTCCATAGCAAAACACTTCCAGGAATAACATACACACTCTCAGAGTCAGGCAACGGCATCTCATCTGATTCCTCAGTATTGCCCACCTAAAGGCAGCACAGAAAGAAAAGAGCGGTTCTTTGAAGTCATGAACCATTTACAACCGATCATTCCAATACTGGAACTTACAGAAAATTATTTCCTTGACTAAAGCTGAGTAATTTCAGCAAAGAAACTTCTTGTCAAGGATTGAGGCATTAACATAGCACACATACTCCCAATTCCCTCCCAATGGAACACTATCAACAGTTTCTTGCATCAACATCTTTGTAGATGTAAGCTGGATGTTCAAGTGCTAAGAAATGTCAGTTTTTCCAACTCAACAATGTTCTGTTTCCTCAAGTACAAGCATTTTCATGCCTGATACTTAACTCCACTACTGCATCATTAAAGGTGAAGAATGGAAGCCACATTCCTCATCCTTCCACAACAAAGAAATGCCAGCACATAATGCAGATGCTGCCCAGTTTGTACACAACAAAAAGCCCTAAGTGGCAAACTGCAAATGTGAAATTAATATCCTAAATTAGCTACAGCTTCTGGAAAGGGTATGAAGGGTGACACATGCAACCTTGAGGCAGCTGTAGCCACAGGACTGTGAAATGTTTTTCCCAGAAAGTAAAAAACTCCACAGAAGGTTACTGGGGCAGGAGAGTAACTGGTGATCACAGTGTAGGTATGACCTGAACTAGATCAAAACCATTTCCCTTCTTACACACAGCTTTAAAGCAGCTGGGCTCTGATGCTGCTGACATTAATACCACCACAGAAGCAGATGCTGGAAGATTGAACTAAAGCCATGCTGGACAATGAATAAGGCTCTCCCAAGAATTGGTGTCACAATCACAGCTAAAAACAGCAGCACGTTTCAGAGATCACTGGAGATTAAAGCCGAACTTAAAGGCAACTAATGTTTTAAATACTTTGGCTATAGGCCAGCAGCTTTAAACCTGCTGCTAATAAGCTTTGCTCTCCCATGGTTGCATCAGATGATACTGAAAACATCCAGTACCCAACATGCACTCAGTTGTCCTCTGAGATGATTCACGTGTTATGCTTCCAAGAAAATCAGTAGTAGAAAGGATTCTGCTTCACTGAGGAGCCCTTCACCATGCTTTTAATAATGAACAGTCAGCAGAACAATATGCAGACCAGGTTCAGCTCCTCAGCTCTTAGGAAGACAAACAGGGCTTTTAGTTGGCTGTATCTGAACTGTGCTGGCAACCCGTCATTCTGTTCTTTAAATGATCCTGATCAGTTCTTCAGAAATTGAGAATTTGAAGCAGAACACAGCAGAAAATTATCCTTGTATCAAAACAAAGTCAATTCAATATCAGACTGTCAAACTCCAATCCTTTTATAGAAAGGCTACAATACAATGCAATTTCTGCCTTGTTGGATACAAGACTTTAAGATAGCGTAAGAATTACAGAGGAATAGGTAAAATGTGGATTTTCATGTGCTCTTGCCACAATGATCCATATTTTATGCTCAGTGCTACTCAAGTATTCAGTATATTGCTGTGAGGATATTTAACAGACCTGCAAAAGCAAGGTCTGCAAGACCTGCAAAAGCAATAAATGACGTGTCTGTAAATGAGGCATGTGTGAGGGCAGTTGCTGTTGCCTACATTATTCTCTTCCATGTATTTGCATTGAAAATTCTGCACAAAATGCTTCATCTTGATTGAAAAAAGACTCCCATTCATTCAGAGCAGAACCATCCTGGTCTAGCTGTGGGTCTACTATAACTCTTCTGACATTAGTAAAATATCATCTTTGCATACATGAAGGCTTGTCTAGTTCCCTGAAAAATTACTTTCCCCTAAGCTTTATTCCTATAAAAATGAAAGGGATTCAGGGGAAAATCTGGAGCAAGTTGCAAAAGGACTCTCATCCGAGCAGGTTCCCTCAAGGAAGGCAGAAGCATTTCTTGACTGGTAGCAATGTAGCACTAAGTAGTAGAAGTAGTATCTGGAAAACAACTACATAAATCTGAAAATTCTAATGAGAAGTTTAAAAAGCCATGTACTTTCATGCCCAAATGAATCCTTCACTACCATGGAGGGACAAACCACATCCAGACATTATACGCAAGACTTGGCTCACCTAAATGCCCCAGAAACATAGACTATACCAATTCCTTAGACACAAGGGTCAGTGGGAGTACATAGTCAGCACAGACTACCTGGTTCATACCTAGCCTAGTTCATACAAAGCCTTCAGTTTTCTACCTAGAAAGAGTTCTGTTAATTAAGTAGGAAAAGCATTTTCCTAGAGTCAGAGCAACACTGCAGCTTGAGCTTTATGCAACAGGATGCTGCATTTCAAAGCGAAAAGCAATAATCATCTTGAGCATTGTTGGAAAATGCAAACAGGCAGCTGAACAAAGACACAGGGTGTGTTTTTCTTTATTCCTTCTCCCTAGAGTTCTCCAGGTCAGACTCCCAGAGAAGCAGCAATCCCCAGTGCTTTACCACTCTCCTGATGACAAACACTGGAGCAAGCTCAGATACAGCAACAATCTGAACCTGTACAGGCACAAGTGCTGTCAGAGTTCTCCATCTCTTTTCTTCATAAATTTCTTCAAAAACTATCAACACCCAAACAAAAAACAAACAAACAAACAACAAAAAAACTGGCTGCAGTAACCAAAGGGGAATAATCTCTGTTTAAACTACTATCCAAGTGACTGTACTTCACCAGGTTGTATGTTGTCACCATCACCATTCATCCTAAACAAAAAGTTTACAGCTGACCAAAAGTTTGGAACAATTATGAGTGAGGTTTTTTCACAAGAGGAAAAAAAAAAATCAATTGTGAAGAAAAATAAAAAATTGCCAGCACTTCTACAGTTGTGAAAATGTAATAGAAAGCAATAAAAAATCTTTGTAAAAGCTGGGAAATATGATCTTCTATCAAGTTAAGAAATTAATCTGTCCTGCTTCTAAGAATCAAAATCCTCTCACTAGAATATGTTATCATACATGATCAGAAATGGCCCAACTAATGCACATGTTATTTCCTCCATGTAACTCTGGAGGAAGAGGCAGATAATGAACTAGACAGTATTTAGATCACACTAAGTTTTGGGAAGTTTGAATACAAATTCAAGAGGAAAAAAAAAAGCATTTTGTCCCTTAATATTGGTACTCATCCAATCTGTTTTGTATCCTACGAGGAAAGAGAAAATAAGTGAAGGAAATCGTAATGTTCTTAAATGCTACTAAAATATTTAGCTGTCTTATCATGCTTTTGAGATCCCAACTCTTTACATGATTAATACCTGTTTACTGCTTTTCTTCTCTTCTGTATTTTTCTTGTCATTTTTCTTGTAAGCTTCAAATGTAGCTGGGTCAACACTGTACAAACACTCAGTCCACTTCCCATACAATGCACAGAGTTTCTTTTTGCTGTCAAAAAAAGGAGATTAAGTTTACAAAGGAGCTTAAAGAGATTTATTTCCCCATTTCTGACAAAAATATGTGAAAGAAGAACTTTTGAGGACAACTTTAAAACTCCATTACTGGTATTGCAGAATTCATAACCCTGCTGTTGCAGGTTCGTGCCCTTGATAGACTCTGTTAAAGGCATTCAGTTCTACAGCTCCCCGCAGAACCAAGGGCAGTCATTTGTTTCCCATTTAGAATTTAGCTGTTACCTTTTGTCCTGAATGTAGCCTTCAACTTTGTGCAGCTCCTTCCCAAAGAGGCCGCAGGGCTTGAAGCTTAGTACACATTTCTCACCAGTTCTAAAGGCAGAACAAGAGAGCACTAATTACTTCCAAATGCTTTTCCTTTTCAAACTTGCCAGAAGTGAAAGTGCTCACACTCTTAACTTACTTATGGTTAGTTATTTCCACATTTCCATACTGCTCAATCCAAAGTTTGCCCACAATAATGTTATGCACACAGCATGTAGGATTTGTCCATGTGTAGGCTTCGTTGTGCCTAAGGGAAGGGAATAAAAATTAAAATACTGTATCTGTGTACAGGATGTCTGTTCTTCAATAAGCCATCATCATCCCAAGTCTTGAAATGGGCATGGCAGAAAGTCAATAAACCCAAGAAGTTTATTAACCTATTGCTACTGGTTTTACCAGTTCCTTAAAACAGTCAAGTTGGTGCAGGCACTGTTAGCATGGAAAGATATGAGGAAAGCCAACAGGACTCAGGCATGCTGGCTTTAGCAGAGCTGATGTCCAGGCACTTGGAGAACATCCAGGCCCAGGTCCCCACTGGTGCTATTAGCAGCATTCAGCATGTATGGGGAAACAATGGTAGCTCTTTTCATCTTCCCATCCCGTCTCCCCACAAAGTGATCTGCCCTCAAGCTTTGGGATGTGGGTGTTGGACACCTCCGTTCCTAAGCCCAAGACTCTAATGCACTCTAATTATCAAGGATTAGGCACTGTACCCCTTCAATTATTACTGATTCACTTACTCAAGAAGCTCCAACGTCATCGTGCCTTTTGGTTCTGCTTCCACACTCTTGCCCCAGAATTTGAGTTTAGGATAAATTGATCCATGAAACACAAAATCATTATTTAAGCCTTCAGCATAGAAAGCACTTATTGGTGGATGATGGCTGACTTGCTCTGAGAGAAGTCTAAATCCAAGATCATCTCTGCAAAATAAAGATAACCAAATCATGTATCTATGTATCAAGTGTAGTGAAGTTGCAGTTGTTTTTCCTGAGGTGAAAGAGATAGTTGGACCCATGCATAGTTGCTGTGCTCAGTGCAAGACATAGTTAAAAGCCTAGGCTAAACCGAAAAGATCAACTAAAACATAGAACATCCTCATTTTAAATAACTAAGGACTTAATATAAAAAAGGAACAAGAACTACCAGATCTGATAAGTCAATATAGTTACTTTTGATACTTATCTCTTTCTTAAATCTTCACCTAAACACAGGCCAAAATATTAACTGAAAGAAAAATCTGCCTTAGGTACAGCTACACCTTAATAGACTCATGTTGCTTATTAGGTACTCTGAACACTCCTGTACACTCTCCTTATGTACCATGCACATTTTTCATTCATAAGGTTTCAGGGAAAAAATAAATTTTGTAGATAAAACTTGCTTTTAAACCTGGAAAATTTAATTTGTCTGCTCCGAATTGAAAAGTTAAGTAGTTTCTCTTCACTGAAAGGTGAATTGGTGAACATCAACACACACATTGCATGCATCTGCAGCAGCTGCTAGGAGAATGGCCAAAAGCTGATTAGCTGAAGTGCAGTCTGCAAGCCAGCTAACAAATCTAATGAAACATCTCTGCCACGGAATACCACCCTCCAGTGCAGCTCTGTTCATTACCTGATCAGTTCATAGGTCTCTCCAAGCAATGGGTTGAATGGCTTCCCAGTACGTTCCCACTGCGAGGCTACAGCAGACACAGCAAATGCAGCAACACACTGCTCAGAAGAGTAAGATCACGCAGTTAATCAACAGTAGCCATAGTGTTACAGAATATCAAAATATTTTCCTAGACAGGTCTCCTGGTTTCTGCTGGGATAGAGCTGATTTTCTCCCTAGTAGCTGGTAGAGTGCTGTTTTGGATATAGAATGAGAATGATACTGATAACTCACTCATGTTTTAGTTGTTGCTAAGCAATGTCTAGCAACAAAGTCAAGGACTTTTCAACTTATTATACCACCCCACCAGGCTGGGGGGAACAAGAAATTGTGAGGGGACACAGCTGGGAGAACTGACACATTGACCAAGGGGATATTCCATGCCATATGACATCATGTTCAGTATGTAAATAACCTAGAGGGGAAAGAAACCTGGCTGGGGGCTACTGCTGCTTGGAAACTGCCTGGGCATTTGTCAGTGGGCAGCGAGTGACTGCACTGTGAATCACTTGTTTTGTATATTCAAATTATTATTTCTTCTCCTCCCCCCCCTCCCCCTCCCCCAGTTCTATTCCCCATCCCATAGAGGAGGTGGGGGGAATTAGGGTGAGCAAGTGGCTGTCTAGCATTGAAGCTGCCTGTGGGCTTAAACTGTGACAGTTCTGGTTCTGTACAAACTTCCACCACATGGGTCACATACACATGACTTACTGTGCATCTCTGGATAGCTGCTTGTTGTCCAGGTCATCATAAATCACTTCCAGCAGGGCTACTTCCCTCAGGTACTGATACCTTTCTCCAAGGTGCTCCACTCGTCTGGGTAACATATAACATCGGCCTTGAAGGAATATCATTCCTTCACACCTGACATGAGTCACCTCCACAGTGACTTGTGTCACTTTTCCAATCCCTCTGTCACTGTCTCTGTTCCTAAAAAGGGATCCTACCTGATTAGCTTCCTTATCCTCCAGTTCCAGACTACTGGCTCTGTTATTACCCCAGCATTGGAGTAGGCTGGTGACAACGTGTTCACCTGGATGACAGCCAAAATCTTTTTGTGCATCTCACAGCTCACTCAGGGACAGGTATTGGGTGGGTACTGCCTCATGTATGAATTCTTCACCTTCCTCCTTCCCTATCAGCAGCTACCTCTCCTCTTTCTCCTGTTCTCTCATTTCAGCCCTGCTTCAGAGTAGCCTGCCTTATCTACATCTTTCTCCTGCTCCTTCTTGGAAGAAACTCCCCCATCCCTTACTAAATGAGCTGACTTTTGCTTCCAACACTTCCTCTTGTGTATAGGCGTGACTGACACCAGCACAGGTTGGTTCTTAGGTTCAGCAGCAGTGCCAGACACAGGAGCTGGAGTAGGTCTAGTGCCTCCTTTTTTTATTGTCAGATCTGGACGTGTTCTCTTCCCCTTGAGGGTACTGAACAGTGTTGAGCAGGGCTCATTAGGCCTGGGCCAGGCCCCAGCACCTTGCAGTGATTTGTGTCACTCTAGAATTGCAAGGGTGACAGCATACTTTTTCCAAACATTTTATTCATTTTTCAGGATTCTGCACTTGCTTAGGAGTGAAATTTCAAAACACTGGAGAAGCCCACTGCTTCCCACTGCTTACCCATACTATCCCACACACACACTCACAGCCCTGGGGCAGATCTCTGGGTGGTATCCACAAATAGTTGTTTAACTGTAAACAAGACCTGAAAGACATGAATGAGATGCAGCAAAGGAACAAGTGGATTTGATATCCTGATGATATTCGAAATTCTAAAGAGCTAATTAGCCTGGAGGAGAAGGGGATGATGGAAGAAGGTATCTCCTATGTGGATTGGCTGTCTGATGAGAAAAGGGAAAAGGTGTAACTATGAATGGTTTCCTACAGATGGCTCCCAAGGTGTGGAAATGCTGGCAATGCTGAGTACAAGTACCAGCTCAGAGGCACCAGGAATTCTATCCTATCATAAGACAGTGTTACAAAGTACAACAAAATGTTAACCTTAACCCAGCCCCCAGAGGTGATAAACAGCACAGCAGGGAGCATATACTGCAAGTTAGATGAGACGCAGCTCCAAGAATATTCACAGCCGCAAATAAATCAACATTGTAACCAGAGACTATCAAACTAATATCATAAATGCTTATAATGAATTTGCTTTATTATGCTCTGGTCAGATCCATTGTTATCACAACCCTTCAAGCTCTGCTCCTTGTGGGGTGCCATGAAGGACTGCTGTGGTTTAACCCAGTAGGATAAACACCACACATTTGCTCACTCACCCCTCTCCCCAACCCAAATGGGATGGGGGATAGACTGGGGGGATAAAAAAGGTGAAATCAGTGCATTGAGATAAAGGTACCTTAATAGGGCAGAAAAGCAAGGGAAAATAATAATGATAAAAGAATCATAATCTTCACAAGTAATGCAGAGCACAATGGCTCACCACCCAGGGACTGATGCCCCATCAGACCCTGAGCAGCAGCTCCCCAGACAGCTTTTCCCTTAGTTTATGTACTAAGCTTGACACCATATGGTATGGAATATCTCTCTGGACAGTTGGGTCCGGCTGTCCCAGCTCTGCCACCCCCCCAGCCTCCTTACTGGTGGGGTGGCACACAAGGAGCAAAAAGTCTTTAAATTACTGTAAACACAGCTTAGGCACAACTAAAACATCGGTGTGTTACCAGCATTATTCTCATTCTAAATCCAAAATACAGCACCATACCAGCTTCTAGGAAGAAACAGAACTCCATCCCTGTGAAAACCAGGACAATAAACAAAACTAGTAAATAAATAAGAGAACTCAACATGCAGCAAGTTACAGGAGTTCCTCCTACAATGAGACCACCTATAAAGAAGAAAGATCCCACAACCTTCACCAAGAGCTCACATGAACTAGCAAAGCCAACGCACCTGCATTCGCTCGGTCGCGCTGGAAAGTGAGCTGGCTTTGTGGATGAGGTACGTGTGCTCCATGTACTCCGTGAGTCGCTGGAGGAAGCTCAGGGGCTCGTTGAATATAACCGGCATTGTGATCTTCGACAGCTCCTGATGCACAAATGAAATTCGTGTTACAAGCTGAATGATTAGATACACTGACCCGCAGTAACCCAGGTATAATTGGCTTATTACGAAAATAAATGATGCTTAGTGCTAATGCAATGTGCTTGACTTGGCTCTGCTAATACTGAAAGGACAAAACCCTTATGAGCTCGATAAGCAGAGCTGTGCTGGCGCTAAGGCTACTTTTAAAACAAAAAGAAAACCAAACAGCAAACTTCCTATCAATGAATGCATTAAGAAGGTGAGATGAAATAATGGAAAGAAGTATTAAGGACCCTTTGAAAGACTAAGTTATTTATTATTCCATAAATAGATACAGACCATCTAATTACTTAAACATATTATCCTTTTTTGGAGGCAGGTGGCAAGTAGGGGGAAGAGAATGAGAAAGGGCAAGGAAACGTGGTGATACAAGCGCAAAAAGAGGGATTTTGTATTCTGAAGAAGAAAGGGAGTTTGTAACAGGAATAAGAATTTATTCCTAAGCCCTACAGTTTGGATGGTGTTTGTTTTCTCTCTCCATTTCTAAAAAGCATGCCCTCTGAATACATAACACAGCAATGGTTTAAACTGCCTGCAGCAGCAAATTAAAAGGGTGTAAATATGACTGCTGGCCAAGGGTGAGACAAACAGCATCGTCCTGAGCCATAACAGCAGCACCTGGCACCAGGAGCCTTGGCAGATGCTTTGGTACAAGTTCTGCTGCCCCCCACAACTACAACTTCTCTGCAGCAATTGCTGCAAAGCAGAATTAAGACCCTTTTTTTCCTGCACATACCTTATGCAAGGCAGGCTTTCAATCTGTTCTTTGTATTTTGTAACACTTTTCCACTAAAGACACTGGGAGAAGCCTCAGACACTTCACATCAACTCGGGAGACTTGGAGCTGCTGACGCAGGCATTCCCCAGCATTTCCAACACCTCATTGCTTGATGCTGCTCCTAACTACACCAAGGGGAGGAGGAGAAAACAACAGCAACTAAACCCACAAACTTTCCCTTCTGTAGACTACCATTAGAGACTGACAGAGGTTTATCAGCAGCAAGTGTTTTCAGCCTATTGTAGGATCTAATGGAGAGAAGAGCTCTTCTCAATTCACACCTAGCTGAAAGCAGATTAGGTGTCAAGGAGCTAACTCTGATCTGGCCACCGTCTGGTCAGTAACACCATGGAAGGGGGAAGACTCAGATACTAAGGGGAAGAGACAAAAGCAAAATGAAAGTGGTTGTTTTGCTGGGGTTGTTTTGGTTTTTTCCACAGTCAAAATTAATTAAAAAAAAAAACCCATTAAGTACTTAAAGGTTTCAAGTCAAGACACTTTTACTGAAAGAATATTGCTCTGACCAAGTCCTACCTTCTTAATTTGTGAAAGCAAATAAAGCATAAGCAGAAAATTTTAAAAAACCAAACAAACCAACCCCATAAACGAATGAAAAAAACCACACACAAAAGACCTCTTCTCCCAAACAAGTTTTCATTTGGGCCTCCAATAAAACAGTAATTCCCCATTTTTTATCATAGCTTTCTGATTACCTACCATGCCAATGCATTTTCTTAAGATACTCCAGATACTGAAGTCATTTCTGGAAAACATTGGAGATGGTAAGCTTGTTCTGTGGAAAGAAAGAGGGGGAAAAAAGCAGAAGTAAGAAAAGTTTTCCAATACTAACCATGACTAAGAAAAGCAAATGCTCATTTATGAAAGTAACAGTTTCCCAATTTTTAAATTAAAACTCCAAGGGGAATGATAGTGCTACTTTGAAGCACTTAAACAGTTTTACCTGCATAGAAACATGAATTTCTCCAAAACCAGAACCATAAATTTTGCATAACACCAGAGGAAAAGAATGCCTACAGCAGTCTTCAGAACAGCTCTCACAATGGCACCACTAAGATATTTAAGTGTGTCTTTCTGAGCAAATGGAAGTTAACTGAAGAGGTGCTCAAGTATGTTCACTATGTCTGAACAGGGTTAAAACAGTGTGGTTGTTTTGGGGTTTTTCTGCTAGCCACCTTTATACTGACAATGAAGTGCCATGACATTTATGGCCTGTATTAAAACCAGCCCTCAGGAACAATAGAAAAAAGCATCATCATTAAAGAAGAGCAAACAGAGCAGCATGTTCTACAAGGGGCTGACATTTCCAAAAACAAGTCATAAGCATACTTTCAAGGACCAGCATTTAGGCTGAGAACACAGCATGCATTTCTCAGCCTTAAGGGAAATCAAGCACAGTTTTCTTACTGCTACTGACCAGCTCAACTGTCAATCCAATTTACTTCTAGAAAAGCATAAATATTGGTCAAAGTCCTTTGTCCACAACACAAATCCATTTTTGGATCACGATACTATTGCCAATGAGCAAAATTCACAATTTTTCTGTTCTTATCAATAGATAAAATTACCTAGAGCTCACTCAAACTGCATAAACCAATTAAGTTTTGAAGTTCAGTTAACTCTAAATTACTGTGTTGCACTCCTAACCAAAGTTGTCTTGTCTCTGCTTAAGGTAGCTAAAGCAATCTTTTCCAGAGTGTGAACAGGCTGTATCTTCCTTCTCCACCCCACCTTTCTGATAAACAGAAACACTGCCTTTAGGAAAAAAATACTCAGGCGAAATTGTTTGTTTCAGGAGCCCTACTTGCTGTGCTACCTCCCCTACACCTTTACCAGGGCTGCTGCTTCAGTTTTCAGAAAGAACAAAACCAAAAAATGTTCCTTAAAATCAAACAAGCCCCATCCCATCAAAAACCCAGTCATATGTCTGATCTCCTCATGGTAGCAAACTATAGTGTTAGCAAGTAGCTACAAGCCCCACACTGACTTGTTTCACTCAGCTTCCCTGCAGAGGATGAGTGGGTAGGAGGATTTATTTTAATTGACCAACATACCACCACTTACTCCCTATTCTGGCTTTTCACTGAGTCAAAAATGTTTTGTGAAACAGATCGTCCTGAATAATATTAAGTATAAAATACTTCTGTGGATGTTTTGATACATATGTCCAGGAGAGGACAGTGTCCACCAACTATTCAGTCTTATCTTCACTTGTAATGTTAACTTGTTTTTCCTGTGTATCCTTTAATGCAGGCAGTCAGCAGAGTGGCTATTTGTGTTTAAGCCCTTCTGCGTGTTAAGCACATTAACCCTTGGTTTGCTGAAGTATACAAAAGAATTGCTTTCCTTACATACTAAAACTTACATTTTCATTTAAGTTAATCTGCCCTTCTGTTCAATTTGTTTAATCACTTAAAAGTTGGCATTCAGTTTCAGCCACTCATCCGTATTTGTTGCCTATAGCAGTCAAACCTCTAGATCACACGCGCGTGCACACACACACGTGCACTGAAAAAACAAAGCAGTTTTAAGCCACCAAGGAAGATCCCAGGGACAAGTAAGGACATGTGGACAAAAAGCAGGCAGCCAAGACTTGAGGCCTACTAACCTTGACATACTCCCTCTGATTAAACAAATGGTTTTTGAATAAAACAATTTCCCTTCAGATGTCAATTTCAAAAACAACTCAGGAAGTTAATTTTAGTTTTAAGTGACAAAAACATCTGCTGGAAATTCTGTGCAGTAGAACAGATGAGATGTATTTAGGATCCTTTACTTAAACAAAAACACTTGCCCAAAGCATTAGCTATTACACATCAACTGCTACAGGAATCTTGTGGGGAAGGAGAAACATGGAGTGAAAAAGGCACATTTAACTTGCTTTTCATGCCAACCTGAACAAACAATCTCCTGGCTCCCATGAAGTTGAACACAAACGTGTTTGCATTCTGAAAGGTCCCCAATGCAGGGACCAAAGGGAAAGCTGACAACAAAATTTAGCAATAAGAAGGAAACAGCAGAGACAAGTGGATGTAAAATGTTGGTGCTTAATACAGAACATTTTTATGCACTGGAGGTTTTGGGGGTTTGCTTGGACTTTTTTGAGGGGTAGGGATTTTTTGCCTTTTTTTTTTTTTTTAAGTTTGGCTCAGATGAAAAAAATCTCTCTTAAAAAGAAGTGATTTGAAGGCTTCCCGATTATTTACAGTACTATTCTATCTCTCAAATCCTCTCCCAAGAAGTTTAACAAAAATTAAGTCTACTCTCAACCCTGTGAACAATCATCAGAATGCAAACAACATTGAAAAAAAAAAAAAAAGCCAGACTAAGTCTGCAAATTATACATGGTTCTGGCTTCATCTATCTGCCATCTCTAGATGTACTTCCCAACACTTTTAATTCCTTAGAACCAATACATTTATTCCTACATTTCCAAACCCAAAGCGTGTACGGTCCCCTTGCCAAGCAAAAACCAACTTCCACTTCTGCGTGGCAAATTCTCAACTACTCAAATAATATCTGAGGCGCAGATTAGAGCTCAGATTGTCTAGATGAAGACAGGAAATAATCTTACTTAAAGTGTGGACTGACCAGTGTTAGGTAATCTCATGTGCAACCTAAAGGTACAGAACCTCTACTCATCTGAAGGTATCAAGATTTTAAGCAAAATAAATTAATATGGTCTATATTCTAAGTAACTTGTTTCCATGTGGTTAACACAAATGGAACTTAAAAAAGTAAAAGTTATAAGCAAACTCAAGGGTGTAAGAATGGAATTAAGTGATGTGAAAACATTCTGAATCCCTCACTTAGTCTAGCATCAAGAGGTTACAGTTCTTGCTCTGAAAAAGACCCAGGTGGGGATCACAGGCAGTGCCTATTTGGCCACAAGCACACAGTTAGAACTAGCCCCCAGACAAAACAAGCACAAATTGGAGCCAGCAGCTCCAGGCAGGTTCTGAAGTCACACGAAACAGATGCTGTACCAGGCCAAATGTGGCTACTACCAACAGCCTCAGAAAAGAGGCTAAAAATACCATACATTTTACATCCCCTGAGAGGGTTTTCTTGGAGGTGAAGTGTAAATTGTCTGAGCTTCTGGGGAGAAACAGTTTGCATCAATATACTTGGGGACAACCCCCAGTGTGACACCAAAGTGCCAGGTAAAAAAGCCTAACATTACAGCTCAACCTATACTGTTGTTATAATCATTTAATCCCATAAAATACAGCCATATATTCTATAGTCGTTTAGTCACATAAAATAAGGCCGTACATTCTTATCTAAATGCAAAATAAATTCAAAAAAGGTTCCACTTTTCTTTAGCAGTAAATTATTAGCCAATTTATGCACCCATTTTACTCCAACATCCTATGCTCTCTTTACTACTAGAAGACAGGCTGCTCTGAGAAACAACTGAGGCAGATGTACTTGTTTATTACTTTTCATTACTCTTTATAAAATCAGGAGCTCTGAAATGCTCCTCCAGTCACCTGTTCCCTGCAGTTCTGACAGCAGCATTACAAGAAGTTTCCAAGTAACTTTTTTATAGTAAATGGAAGAGTAATTCCTGTTTGAACTCCTCAATACAATGCAAGTCAACATGCACATGCACCATCATTTTCATGTTTATTATGTACTGCATCCTCTCTCCTCACTGTTTCCAAAGCAGTGAAGGCAATTCAGATGTCCACCTTCACCTACTGCTTCCTCCCCCACTCCCGAACTTCCTGCTCTAATTAGGGAAGGCACTTAGCCAAGGCCATAAATACCACATTGCTAACAGCACAAGAGCAAAGCAACACAAGCTTAGTCAGCTGCTTTATGTTATCTCCCCAAAACACTCATTGCTCCACCCAAGCCCTCATTTGCTTCAGTCTTTGTTTAGCATGAGATATGTGCAGATTGACTCTTGAAACATCTGATGCTGATGAAAGGTCTGATGCTACCAACTCACTTCAACAGTCATTGCAATTTAACTATCAAGACACTAAGTAATTAAACCCTATCTAGCTTCCTTTTGTAAAATTAAATATTATTTTCCTGGTTTTACAGAAATGTGGCATCCCCATCATCATCCTGTACATCCAAAACACTTCCAGAATAGTCTCTTTGAAACATGTTGAAGTCTGGCTTTGTAGCACAAATGTTATATTGCCCTTTCACTGAAACTGGAGAATAGTGGTGTCTGTTACATCTCATTAACTCCAGACCTATTGTCCTCCTTTATCGGCAAGGAAACAAACAAAAATGGATCATTTGACAACACAAAATAAGCACATAAAACATGGATGAGACTTTTAGAATAAGACTCCCTTTGTTCACATTTGAGTTTCTGATGCCAGGCTAGCAATATTTTTCATTCATTCCTGATACCAACAGAAGGATCAAATAACTCGAAATTAAAGAGGCAATAGGAGGTACAGGTCATTAAAGATAAATAAAGGAATTAAAATCCACATAGATTTCAAAAAGATCTAATAAAAAACAAGTGTGTCCATTTTTAAACAGCACATTATATTTTCTTTTTACTTATTTGGATTGGACATCAAGATGCAAAGAAGCACACCTTGGAAAAACAGTCTTTATAAAATCATAGCACAACCAGTTACTTGTCAATCATCCCTAGCAAAGTTTTAAAAGTTTTCTGTTAGCTTTTCAGAGATTCCCGTGGTCGCTTACCATTAATGCATATTAGCTTTAAGAATGGACAACATCCTACCTGTGTTTTTTGATTCCATTTGACAGCGACTCCCCACTGCCACACACCTTTTCTTCAGACATGCTTGAAGTTATTGTATCTTTTGAATCCATGCTGTCCTCTAAGGAGTAGGCTGCTGTTGTTTCAAACCCACTTAATGATTTTTCAGATTCCGAATCTGCAAAAGAGCAGGTGCATGTTAATGAATCTACCGCCTGTGCTAGACTTCAGTCACTAACAGATCTCCCCGCCTTGTACAAAACTGAAACCTAAGTAGCCTACTGTGTCCTGATGACAGCATCCATTTGGTAAGTAACTAGTACTGCCAGAGACCGCTGCAGCCCAGCATCTAGACATAAAGAAATTGCACAATAAGCAAGACCACAGAACATTAAAAATCCTCTACCAAACTGAGCCAAAATCTGGCATATTTATTAAATTGAAGCTACTTGACCTTGCCTAGGACAAGTGCCAGTGCCATACAGATGCTAGTACTTTACCAAACAAACAGGTACCTTGAATAATGACTCCTTCTTCAGTTAGGTCTAAGCTCTTAAGACTCTCAGTGGTGTTCACCAACCTTCACTTCCCAACTCACTGAACAAGTATCAAAGAACAGGAGGATGTATCATATAGATAACACCAACTACGTAGGTCCCAGCAAAGTCTAAGTGATAAGCTTGCCAATCAACAAGATAAACTTTGTTCTGTGGAAGGCAGGTTAATAGTACAATCCACATCACATCTCAAACTAAACCAAACATCAACAGCAAAACCTTTCCAACCACTGTTTTGGTCAGGTAGTGTTTGTCCAGCTCTGGAGAAGAGACAGTCTTGCCCCAAATCAGCAGGTACAAATTTCCTGGCAAAGGCTGTATTTTTGTGTTAGGTTTTCTTTCAAAGCTGACAAGATTGTCAAAGGATTATCCAATTGCAAGTTCTAGGAAGTGAGGGAACAACTCACTTCTATCTCATTTGAAAAATTCTGTAGCAGAAACCAGGTACCACACTGAATTATAAACAGCTTAATGCAAGCCTCACTGATTCTGAAAAATGTAGACCCAATCTACAGTAGATGCTATTCCTGCTAAGTACTGATTCCAGCATATGCTGTTGCTCTTGGCTGCAAAACCCCAGAGAAATAATTGCAAAATTAGACATTCTCTCACACACTTGTTCTAATTCAAAACCAGTAATCAAAATCTGCTGAAGTAGCAGAGTCCAAAAGAATATCTCAGAGTCCAAAAGAATATCACAGCTGCCTACTGCCAGGTGCTTTCTTGTTTTGTCTTTAAAAAGCTATGCCAGTAGCTTCTCCAGAACACGTAAATTGTATATTGCTTTGCTAAAGGGTGTGTGCATATACATACATACATACATATATATATAGACAGATAGGAGGACTTTCTACCACATCCAGATTACATAAGGGTCAGGTACAGGACAGAATCCTGATAAATGCATGGGCTATGTCACAGTGTCTCCATCCCTTCTAGAGAGAGAGATCTAGAATCATAATGGAGACCTTTCATTTAAAACATCCATGCCTATCCTCATCAAGACAGTACTGAAATTTAGCCAGTTGCTAGGGAATGAAAAGAACTGCCAGCTGGTGCTCAGGATATGTTAAAGAAGTGGACTGGCACTCCAGAGAATCTTCTCACAATTTTCCCCAAATTTGTCAGTCTAGTTCTGTGCCAAGTTATGACATAACATATCAAAGCATTAGTTTAGAAGGTACTATATTTAACAAGTAGGGTAAGGAAAAGCATTTTTACTTGTGACAAGTTTGTTACATAAAATACAGATTTGTCCAGAGATCCTAAACCCAGGTAGCCAGGAAAACAGAGTTTTCCTGCACATCCAAATACTGCAGAGGAAGAGACACTCTGGGAGTGTAACACAACTTGGGCTTCAGCTTCCTGACCACACAACAAGATATAAAGCTCCTTGAGGTATGTATTCCACCTCTTTTGAAAGAGCTGCTCAACTGTGCTAACAGTTATCATGACAAGAAAAGCATGAAGCCAACCCAGTAACATAAAGGGAAGTCTGGCTCCTGTAAGGTCCTTTCTTCTCTTGTACCATCCAGGACTGTCTTGCTTTCAGACAAGAGTCATAGTGCGCAAATTCCTTCAATGTGAGTTTCTGCAACAGACCCAGGACTCCAGAGCAGAAAGGCAAGAGCAGATAAGCTTCACCAGAACTGCCTGCCACTCCTGGATATGCTTCTTGGTATAACAAAGATTTTTAAATACAACACACGTTCGGTCCTCCTCATACTGGCCTTATACTGCCAAGAGAGGATTCTGCTGGACTGAACTCCACACCTGCAAACCTCTCCAGAGCTGCAGACACTGACCATGCAGCCTTCCCCAGGGCATGTGCCTTACCTAATGCAAGAAGACCATGCTCTACAAGAAGAAACAGTAGAAGAATGAAACACTGTTTGTGTTGTAACTGTTGTAAGAAATTGCTCCCTAGAGAAACCTCACCCATTTTCCTGAGAAACAGAGAAAGTACACTGACAACAGCTCCTGCCACAAAAGATCTCAGTCTCCAATCCCTTAACCTCAGCTACCTCCTTTAACCCAAAGAACTTAGCAAGCCTTGAAAGATTGTTAGGGTGTTGGAGTGAACAAGCCTAGTATTGTATTGTGAGCACAGATCAACAGGCAACTCAAACTGAGCTTTTCCTTGTGCACTTGCAGCGAACTCTTTTCTGAATTAAGATTTGCATACTCCCCCGTCACTGCAAAAAAAGATTTATATTCACAAGTTTCTACAGAGCAGCTGTCAAACAGATGACTAGGAGAAAATGAAGGGGTTTTTTTTTAATTGAACTTAGGGGGTTGTGGGCTGAGGAGGGGGGAGAAGGAATAAGAGTCCTTGTTCAGAAGCCAAAATTTTAAAGTGATGTCTGAGACAAGACCAGGCTGACTAGGAAGCTCTCCAGCCCATGAAATCTGGAAGAGTAACAGTACAAACACCAGCTACATTTTGCAAGAGTGGGAGAGCACAAGGAAACAGCAGAAGCAATGACAGAAACTTAACTCAAGGGACCTCATTTCCTATTGCTACAACTGGTAAGTCTTCAGATGCAGATAGAAAAGTCTGGCCAATGTTTTTGATTGAGAAATAAACCTGAGAAATATAGTGTTTAACCATTGGCACTGTTGGGTTTCAGTTCTGACCAGGTGTTTCCCATCCCTCTGAGACACCTGAGTTCATTCTTTTAACTCTATTAAAGGCAAGAAGTGACAGGCAGCAGTGTTCTCACAGAGGCTATGAAGTATTTTTGGTACACATTCAAAAAAAGCCACTTGACAAACTACTCTAAACATGGAAGGAAGGGCAAGAGGTTTGTATGTTTTTGTACCATTTTTACTTTTAAGTGATCTGATTACTGGAGACAAACTAGGAAGCAAGCAAAAGCAACGGATGTAGTCTGCTACTTATTGTAGCATTTAGGAGAGTTATTTATAAACACAGGACCCAGTAGTGGTAGATACCAGCAGAAGCTGTACTATGACAGGTTAGCTTCAGTGTACTTAAATATTCCTGTAGCTAAATAACTGCTTTTTTTGCAAGATTGCATCTATGCAAAGCCATCAATAACCCTCTCAACACACACAAAAATCCTGTTTGCAGAAAAGCCTCCACCTCTCAGATAAAACCTGTTTAAAAGAGAAAAACAAAGGAAGATCTAAACTCTTCCCAAACTGGGTGAACAATTTGCATATGAGAAGGGAATCTTAGATCTGAAAGGCAAAAATCAAGTACCTTTACCCTTTAATTCTTGACCTGCTTAGCTATTTTTCAGCACTGTGGACATTCTCTGCACTCCTATTCCATTTTCATATGCTCCTCAGGTCTGTATTAATCAAAGCTAATAACTTCTCCAACTCTCTAGGAGATGGCATTGGTCTTTTTAAATTTTGCGACTTGTTCAGCGCTTCTTCCCTTCCCCAGAGCCCCCCTGTTCCACCCCACTCTGCTTTAAACATAGAAGAGTTTGACACATGTTAAGCATTCAGTCCTGAAAGTGAGAGCTGCAGCACTCTGTGTGCTATGGAGTTTAATTACACATTTCCACCATTCCCATGATGAGCGGATCAACGCACCGGGAAGCGCTGTTAACTGACCTATGGCTATGAGAGCTCAGATTAATAACACCCTTAACTTTGCTCTTCTTAACACTGGATACTTTGCTCTTCTTAACACTGGATACTGGTAAGACAAATAACTTGCATTTTTCTGTAGGTTCTTCCTTTAATTTCTCTCTCTTTGCAGGGATTTATGAATTACTGCAACAGTCAAAAAGTACTGACAACAGCATATCACTTACAGATAAGAAGAAAGGAGACTTCAGAAGATAAACTCCAACTTCAGTAAGTAATCTTACCACATTGCAAACATTTTCCTCACTCCAGTTTTGGAAAAGGAAAAGGATATTTCTGTAACTCTGGCCACAATTTCTACAAACAGAACCACACACCACAGACTTCAACAGTGAACAATTCAGTCTATGCCAACACTAGCAGGTAGCATGGCTCAGGCTGGAGCAGATTTGCAAGAGGAACAGATGGCGCTGAGGGACTTGACAATCAAACCAGATACATTTCTAGTGCTGTTCTCTTCAGATCTGCTCTTACTCTGCTGCCATGGACTGAGTGTCCAATAGGAAGTGGACTGTATCTTCTGATTCAGCTTCATTCAGGAGCAATCAGATCGTTCTACAGTGTGAACCAGAGCATGGCAAATGGGGACAAGTAGTTGCTGCACTGCATACATCCTTTTTGATACACTTTTTCCTCAAAAACCTGCTTGAAAATTGCTCTGAATTGTCCCATTAGTGATACTTCTGTTGAGAGTAAACAAAAATTTATTTAAAAAATTATTTAAAAAAAAAGCAGCAGTGGCATCTTCTTTCAACCTGTCAAGTCAAAACTAACAATTCTTCAGCTCAAAGTGCAAGCCTACTTATGCAACACTCTCACTTCTAAACTCACTCCTACAGCAGGGATTTAAAAATTCATAGAGCTGCAAGCAGAAAAAGATAGCATCCTGATAGAAAAAATACTCTAAGTCGTGGCATTTTCCTACTGACAGACATTATAACTTGTTATATCACCCTGTTAAAATACATTGGTGTTTGCTCAATCTCCTATACAACTTTGAAAGGTAATTCATTAATATGGCTATTTGTCCAATTTGCAAATCAGGTTAAGCAAAAGCTTTGCAGACAGTTGTAGTAATTTAGATTCTCCTCAAACCATACCAACAAAAAACTCATTCCTTTTATGCTTAAAGTGAAAGTGGTAACATGTATTCAGCAGTCAGGAAAATACATCACATTTCCCTTTTTCTAGCCACCTCCCCATCCCCGCCCCCTCCAGAGACAGAAAGGACCTTAATCTCTGCAAAGCACTAAATATGAACAACCTAGAGAAGAGAATCTAACACCAGTCTGATTAAATTGACAGACAGCCAAGAAAGTAAGTCTGTCCCAGAAAATTATTTAAAATGCAATTAAGATGAATTATGTCAAGTAACTTCTCCCAAAGGAGAAAGAAATCACGTTTGGGTTTAAGTATGTTTGTATACATATGCACTCAGTAAGTTTCACAATTTTACAAATCCACTCCATACGATTTGTTTGTAGCTTGCAAGGACAAAACTACCACCTCTGGAAAACAGGAGAGGTGGCTTTGGACACTTTCATTCAACAGTATTTAGAGATCAGGTCAGTTATGAGATGTGTCAACTAGCAGCTCTTTAAAGCTTAATATTCTCTCATATGCACAAGGCAAGCCCAGCTGGAGAGACTACATTCCAACAGCATCAGATAAAGAACAATTCTCTCCTTTGTTGACAATCACAAGAGCCTCAGGCCTTTGGTTCCAGAGGAAGAACCTGTTTTAGTGTTCCTCAGTCTCTTCTACTTGAAGGCTTGATAAATTTGCTGCTGTGCCAAACAGCAAAGTCTCCTTCACAAAGTTGATTCACTGTGTTCCTGTGCATAGACTTCCTTTGCCTGTTTTTTCGTGGCTTAAGTTTCTCACTGCAGAACACTTACCAAGGAGTCTGGGAACACTGCTTTTCTCATCTGTCAGAAGCATCAGACAGTTCAGTTCACAGAAAAAGTAACCCCATCCTTGCTAGTGAAGTTTGCCTTCACAAC